>NW_025384848.1:0-4458 GCF_016433145.1 Gracilinanus agilis
CTCTCTCTCTCTCTCTCTCTCTCTCTCTCTCTCTCTCTGTCACATAGTGTCTGTCAGAGGTCAGACTTGAACCAAGGTCTTCCTGATTCTAAAGACAGTCTTCTATTCATTCTGTTAGTGGTTGATATAGTTAAAAAGAACTAATCTTATTAGGTTAATGCTGAGACTAAATAGGCTTTTCATAAGTCCAGAGTAAGAGTTTTTAATTCTTTCTTTCAAATGTCATGATTACTTTTGACAATGTCAAAATATTTTTAAATGTATGAAATAAAATACAAAATCCCAACCAAATTCATGACCCTCATGAAATCTATCCTTGGACATTTAGATTAAGAACCCTGGGCTTGAGAGATGCCTTGCCTGACTTTACATGGCTTGGGATAGCTAGGATTATTTCATGGTATAACTAAGGCCATGGTATCATGGCCCACGTTATTATAACATGCCATTGCTACATTAATTTGATCTCTCGTTTGTTAATCTCAGTTTTCACTACCCCAAACTTAACAGTCAAGTGACTCCACTTGTTGAGATTGATGGTCACCTTAGAACAATGGCACCCTGTGGCCAATGAGACTGTAGAACAAGCATAATGATACATGCTGAATAAATGAGCTCTTTTAAGAGGGAGGCCAAAGCAAGGTCCAACCCTTTTGTGGGAACTCTGGGAAACCCCATAAAGGAGCTTCATGCCATTTGTGCTAAGTCCCACCATATATCCCACATTCCCTTTCTGGAAGGTAGCTTTGATACCGTATCTCTCCCAAACACCAGAACAAGGAGAATAGACATGGTCCCTCTAATTGTTAATGCCTTACAATTATGCCTCCTTCCGGAATAATAAAAATGTGCCTTGGCTGGGGTCAGGATCTCTGCCACTGACTTATTTAACAGATCCTCTCCACATCTGTGCTGCAGACTGTTGTGGACTTTATTAGCAGACAAGAGACCCAACAGACTTACAGCCTGCTGAGTTCCTCCTTCGGAGCCACACAGCTGTGGGTGAACTCAGACTTTCCAGAAACTACCAACCAGAAGGGACAGTAATGCCATTGGATGATGTTTTTTAAAAAAAGAAACAAATATCTCCAAGTACAATTCCATGTTTTTAGGGTGACAATCACCAGTCTGTTTTTCTTTTTCTTTGCTTTTTTTTTTTTTTAAGAATAAAGGCAGCTATTCCGCTAAAAAAGGAAAGTCTATTCATATCTGTGTGGGAACCTAATCAGGCTCTTGTTTCCAATGAGGATGACTCCACAGTCGCACCAGGTCTGCGACAAGAATGCTTCTTTTGTATGCCGATAATGTGGAAGCGATAAAATGTCCTATAGGAGACATATGTGTTTACATCATGAGATGTGTTATTTGACAAAGCGCTTTGTTCCCTGCATATTTTCCATGCCGAGTTTCATGCTGGGCCGTTTGGCTGGAAAGCTTTGATTAGCGAGAATTAGTTGCTGAAGAAAAATAGACACTTTTGTTTTATGAGTCTTCTTGCTGAGCTGTAAATTATAGTAAAACATATAAGGAGCGACAGAAAGAAGTGCTGATGTGAACCTCTGACCCACGGCAAGCACAAAAACATAAGAGAATTCCGTCAAAGGATGACATAGAGACATAAATATTCCATGGGCCACTCCGAATGATAGCCCCCTTAACACGCTGAAGCTGGGGATTTACGTCAGGTGACCAAGACTTTGCCCCAGATGGGAAAGGGGTCAGCTGGCAAAGTTCTAAGAAACACTGGAATTAAAAAATTTAAATGGCTCCCTTTCCACTCTGTCTGCTAACTGACTCTTCTTTCCCCCCCAGTCCTGAAACTACTTGAAGACCAGGATTTTTGTTCAGAAATGTACAGTGACCTATTAAAACCAAACGAATAATAGTCATTCCTTGAAAAGTTAAGGACTGTTTCATCTTTTATTCAGATTCCCAGAAAATGATCAGTCAGATGGTCAACAAGTATTTATTCAACAAGTATATGCTCCTTCCAGGCACTCTTCTGAGTGTTGGGGAAACACCCAAAGGCAAAAGACAATCCCTGCCCTCCAGGAGTTCCCAGTCTTTTGGGGGAGACAACATGCAAATTCTATGGACAAGCAAGCTATAGACAGGATAAGTTGGAGATGATCTCAGAGGGAAGACCGTAAGAGGATGGTGAAATGCTTCTTCTAGAAGGCAGGATTTTAGCTGAGATCTAACTCAGAGCTTTGGATGTGAAATCTATGAAATCTATCTTATTTTGATGGATATTTGGTTAACCTGCAATAAAATGTCCAAGTGAATGATTAATAAGCTGGTTGACCCATCAGGATCCAAGACTTTAATATTATATCATTCTACCCAATAAACCATTGACCTTCTGCGCATGATCTGCCAAGAGAACCCTCTTGCTGATTCATGAGGTATATTTCCATTTGAGAGATAGAAACAGAGTCAGAGAGAGAACATAGGAGGAACTGAGCATGCTATGAAGGGATCATTCCATTTTCCCTAAAACATTTCCTAATCTGATACTAATTCATCCCAGGATACTTTCACTGGGCCCCTGGAGGATTTTTATCTGCCTTCAGAAAGAGAATAGGTAGAGTTGGCCCTCAAAACCAAAGTAACAAGTATTTCTCTGAAAGGAAGACATGAAACAAAGAAAAGAAAGAAAGAGGCTTTGAATGTGAGTGTTTTGCTGATATACTCACACTTAAAGGTGGATTTAAAACACTCCTGTGTCTATTTCTGTGTGGTAATTTTTCATAGGATTATAAATTTAGAACCAGAAGGGACCTTGACACTCACCTAGTCTGAAGTCTGTCCTCTATTATTTAGAAGAGGAATGTGAAGGTATGACTTGACTAAGGTCACATCAGTCTTGAACTGGAATTTGAACTCTGGTCCTATGACTCCCAAGTTAGTGCTTTTCTCAGCATACTATCCTACCTCCCTTAGAACACCAACATGAAGAAATCTATAATATTCAGCTATGTATATGATTCAAAATGAGTGAGAATTCCATTGATTAGCTTACTCTTTCATTTATCTTCTCTTTTGAGATGACATAACCCCCTTTGTTATAATGGAAAATTTTAAATTAGGTTTTGTTTTCATTATGGAAAAACTTTCATACTTAATAAGTCATCCTATTGGTTACCAGCAGTAACATGTGCTATTGTGATGGGAAAGGAAATTATGTGTATCCAATAAATTTGAAAATGCCATTATTTCTTTTATATGAAGTTGTGTTTGCCCCAACATATATATTTGTGAATTTATTTCTTTTTTAATAAAATATTGGCATGTTTTCCTATGAACAATTACACATAGCCCTTTCTACTTTGGACTGTTTTCACTTTGTCATGGGTGGCAGCCCAAGGACCAAGAATATTGGAAGTTGAATATATTTTTCTAGCAACAGCATCTGGGTTCTTGGCAGGCAGGCAACATGAGCAAGGAGCTCGTGTTATGTTTGTAACTCTGTTATGCTTTTAGCCAGTCTAACACGTGGTTAGATTATTGAGGGTTTTCATTGACTATCATGTTACTGTGGGTGGTGTTTATCATGTATAGAAAGAACATTAGATTTGGAGTCGGGATTCTTGAGTTTGAAGCCCAGCTTGGCTACCCATGTTATTTGGGGCAAACTCATTTTATTTTCTTTGGCCTCAGTTTCCTTGCCTGTACACAGAGAGAAGGCACTGGCTGAACTGGAAATTTCTTCCAGGTCTAAGCCAACCCATTTTGTTGTTCAGATGTTTCAGTTGGGTCCCCATTCTTCATAAGCCCCAATGGAGTTTTCTGTTAGAGATAACTGGTGGGAGAGTTTGTCATTTCTTTGTCCAGCTCATTTTACAGATGAGGAAACTAAGGCAAAGAAGATGAAATGACTTGGTCATGATCACACAGCTAGTAAGTGTCTGAGGTTTTATTTGAACTTGGATTTTCTTGACTCTAGGTCCCATATTCTATCCACTACATACCACCTAGCTGCCCCAAGTCAACCTGTGCTATGAACTTTGTAAAACGAAGAGGCTAAATTAGATGAAATACAAGTTCTTTTCTCACTCTAAATTATACAAACTCCCCTTTCTTAGAAAACCAGGCTTTTAAACCCGTTGAATAACTGAACAGAATGGGCTTTTTATTTATAAAATTGTGTTAATTTAACTGCACCCACAGGTATATAGTCACATACCTACTATCACGCAGAAATCCCCCTCAAGACTTCTGGTTCACAGAGCAGATTTTGATTTTAGGCCCAACTTCTGGCCTCATAAATCAATTTCTCTGGTGAATATGTTCTGAGGGTCTGGCCAAGATGTAGTTAAGTTTTACCTGGTGAACTGAGGCCTTTTGACTACAGAATAAAAGGAGTATTAACAATTCAGGAAGATTGCAGGGCTGGATATTCTTATGTAGAGGATGGCAGCATGGAATCCCTGCAAAATACAGGGTCAGCCTCACCCA
>NW_025384849.1:0-4468 GCF_016433145.1 Gracilinanus agilis
TATATATATATATATGCACACATATATATATGTGTGTGTGTGTGTGTGTGTTATATAGTGCTATATAAATGCTAACAATTATATTTCCTAAAAAAATCTTTTCTCTAAGAGTTAAGAATTAGTAGTAACATATTTGGATTAGAGCTGGTCTAAGTCATAATATCACTGAAAGATTGAGAGTCTGAGTGTTGTTCTTTATTCCTGGAAAAGCTGAGAATATTTTCTTCTAATGATTTTCCTTTGTTAAATGCATCTAATATTTCTATGCTCTGACAGAGGTGCTTTGCACACATGCCATTTTCATGCAAAACAAGCATCAAAGAATAATATAACCTACTTTATTCATTCTTTTAAAATATTTGAACATTTTATTTTAAAAATTTTGAGTTTAAAATTTTCTCCCTCTGTACTAAATCTCCCACATACACTAAAAAGGCAAAAATATGATTTCAATTATATATGTTAAATAATCTAAAACATATTTATATATTAGTCACATTGCTAAAGGAAAGAGCAAAAATAAAAGCATGAAAAATAAAAGTAAAAAAATATGCTTCAATATTCACTCAGAGTTCTTCAGTTCACTCTCTGGAGGTGAACTGCATTTTTCATCAGAATTTTCTTTGATCATTGTCTTCATCAAAATATTTATGTCTTGGGGGCAGCTGGCTGTCTCAGTGGACTGAAAGCCAGGCCCAGAGACAGGAGGTCCTAGATTCAAATCTGGTGTCAGATACTTCCTAGCTGTATGACCTTGGACAAGTCGCTTAACCCTCATTACCTATCCCTTACCACTCTTCTTCCTTGGAACCAATATATAGTAGTAATTCTAAGATGGAAGCTAAGGGTTTAAAAATTTTCCCAAGTCTTTCAAAATTGATCATCATTTCAATAATGTTATTATTCAGTACAACGTTCTCTTAGTTCTGCTCACTTCACTTTGCTCTAATTCATATAAGTCTTTTCAGGCTTTTCAAGAAAACATCCTGTTTGTATATTTTTATAGCACAATATTACTTCATCATGATCATACACTTTGGGTTTTTGAGTCATTTCCTTATTGACAAGTCACCCTTCAATTTATAATTATTTGTCATTATAGAATGATCTACTATAGATATTTTTGTACAAATAGGAACTTTTGCCTTGGTAGGTCAAAGAATATGTATAGATTTTTAACCCTTTGGGCATAGCTCCAGATTGTTTTAGAGAATAGCTGGGGAGGTTCACAACTTCACCAACATGAATTCATGTATTTATTTTTTCCACATTCCATCCAGCATTTGTCATTTTCCATTTATGTAATGTTAGTCAAATTGAGATGTGTGAAGTTGTATGACATAGTTGTTTTAATTTGCATTTAATTTGCAGTTGTTTTAATTTTGCATTGGTATAGAATTGGTATTATATTTTATAAAAATAAAAAGCTGTTTATGGATCTGTTGGTAGAATCATTTACTGTTTTTAATTGATGGGACCAATTGTGCTTATAGTTTTCCTAATATTTAATTCATCTTCCATCCTTGTTATAAATCTCACATGGTATAACTTTTGAATTATACTGCTGTAATCTCCTAGCTAACTATTTATTTTAAATCTTTACATTAATATTAAATAGGGAAACAGGCCTGTAATTTTCTTTCCATTTTATTTCTCTGTGGTTTAGGCATTTAAAATATATTTATGACATAAAAGGAATTTGGTAGGATATCATCTTTACATATCTTTTCAGGTAGTTCATGTAGTTTTACAATTAATTATTACTTAAATGTTTGGTAGAATTCAGTTTTAAATCCATCTTTTGTGTGTGTGTGTTTGTGTGTGTGTGTGTGTGTAGCTTATTTTATAGCTGGTTTAATTTCTTTGTCTAAAATAGGGTTATTTCAGTATTATATTTCCTCTTATTTTAATCTTTAATCTGGGAAATTCTCTCTCTCTCTTTCTTCTCTTCTCTAACTCTCTGTTTTAGAATCAGTATCCATTCTAAGGCAGAACAATAAAGGCGAGGCAATTAGGATTAAATGACTAACCCAGTACCAAAGAGCTACTAAGAGTCTGACAACAGTTTTGAATCCAATTCTTCCCAACACCATTGTGCTAACTAGCTGCCACTGGCAATATTTATATTGTTGAAAATATTCATTTCATTGATTATCAGTTTAATTGCCATATAATTGGGCAAAATAGCACCAAATAATAGCTTTAATTTTATCTTTATTGGTGGCACATTCACGCTTTTTATTTTTGACCCTGGTAATTTGATTTCCTTCTTTTGAAAAATAAAATTAACCAATGACTGATTTTTTTTCATAAAACTAACTCCCAATTTTATGTATTCAATTTTGGTTTTCCCTTCAGTTTTTATTAACCTGTCTTGTGGTTTTCATGATTTTCCATTCTAGCATTTAATTGGGAATTTAAAAAATTTTATAGTTGTTGTTTTTTTAAATTTGTGCCCAATTCATTAATTTTCTGTTTCTTTTATTGTTATAAACATTTAGATATGTAAATTGCCACTAAATATGATTTTGTCTACAGCCCAAAATTTTACTACAATCTCTTATTTATTTATTTAAAAACAGTTTTTAGATTGTGGTATGCTAAAAGAAATATAAATAGAGGGGAAATGATAATGATTTTAAAACTGAGGGTGAGAGAATGGGGATGAAAATTACCCAAATTGATTAGCTAAATTTTACACAATAGAAAGTAGCAGGAATAATATATGGAATTGGGTTGGGACCTAGCAAAAATAATTTGTGCAAAGACATCAATCTTCTGAACCGGTTGCATTACACGAATTCATTGTATATTTCCCTTGAACTGAAATAAGTTATCAAGTTTTACGCAATTGTAACTTCAAATAATATGAATGCAAATATGTGTTTTCTTAGGGGATTCATTATTCAAGACCTATTTAGGAGGAATATCTAACCAAGTCCCACTAATTCAAAAAAAGTCAATAAATGAGGAGAGAGCTAGACTAGCATTCAATGCTAATAGATCTCTCTATACAAATGTTCAAAATAGAAATAATCAATATAATGAAATAGAGATCCTAATGCAAGGAGGCAAATCTGGTCTGAGAATTTGTATAAAGGAAGGTGTATAATGAAAACATAGTGATAATGATGACAAGTAACATTTAGATAGTGCTTGCTGTATTCCAGGCAATATGTTTGTGCTTTGCAATTATTATTTCATTTTATACTCCCAGTAGTCTGAAGGGGTAAGTGCATTTATTACTTACATTTTATATGTGTAAAAACTGAGGCAAGCAAAGGCTAAGTAACTTGAGCTTTTTCACAGAGATAGTAAATATATGAGGCTGGATTTGAACTCAGTTTCTCCTGACTCCAGACCAAGTGCTTTCTGCAGGGAGAATAATGATTGCACAGATGCTATTAATCCTCTTTAAAATAAATAAGAGAATTAGGATTATTTATAGAGCAGAGAAGGGAAAATGACATAGCTTTTTTTTAACATTTATTAATATTGATTTTTAACATGGTTACATGATTCATGCTCCTACTTTCCCCTTCAACCCCCCCCCGCACCCCTCCCACCCATGGCCGATGCGCATTTCCACTAGTTTTGTCATGTGTCCTTGATCAAGACCAATTTCCAAATTGTTGGTAGTTGCATTTGGTGTGGTAGTTTCGAGTCCACACCCTCAATCATGTCCACCCCGACCCATGCGTTCAAGCAGTTGTTTTTCTTATATGTTTCCTCTCCTGCAGTCCTTCCTCTGAATGTGGGTAGCTTTCTTTACCATAAATCCCTCAGAATTGTCCTGGGATATTGTATTGCTGCTGGTACAGAGGTCCCTTACATTCAATTTTACCACAGTATATCAGTCTCTGTGTATAGAGTTCTTCTGGCTCTGCTCCTTTCGCTCTACATCAGTTCCCGGAGGTCTCTCCAGTTTGCCTGGAACTTCTCCAGTTTATTATTCCTTTTAGCACAATAGTATTCCATCACCCGCATATATCACAGTTTGTTCAGCCATTCCCCAATTGAAGGACATACCCTTCTTTTCCAATTTGTTGCCACCACAAAAAGCACAGCTATGAATATTTTCGTACAAGTCTGCTTATCTATGATCTCCTTGGGGTACAAACCCAGCAATGGCATGGCTAGATCAAAGGGAAGGCATTCCTTTTTAGTCCCTTGAGCATGATTCCAAACTGCCAGCCAGAATGGCTGGATCAGTTCACAGCTCCACAGGCAATGCATTAATATCCCAATTTTGCCACATCCCCTCCAACATTCATTACTCTCCCCTTCTTTCATTTTAGCCAATCTGCTAGGTGTGAGGTGATACCTCAGAGTTGTTTTGATTTGCATTTCTCTAATTATTAGAGATTTGGAACACTTTCTCATGTGCTTATTGATACTTTTGATTTCTTTACCTGAAAATTGCCTATTCATGTCTCTTGCCCATTTATCAATTGGGGAATGGCTTGAT
>NW_025384850.1:0-4695 GCF_016433145.1 Gracilinanus agilis
GAGAAAGGAAGAATAGACAGATGGAGAGAAAATAAGGGGACATGGAGGTGGGGAGAGAAAAAGGAGAGAGAGATTGGTTGAAGAAGGGTGACAGAGAAATGGGGAGAGATGGGAGATGGGGCTTGGAGGAGGATAGAGATAGGGAGCGGGAAAGGAGCAAAACAGAATAGGAGGGACAGAGGGTCATGGGGGGCAGGAGTGAACCTCCTCTTTGCAAAGGATAGCCTGAGACTTGGACTCTTGACCCCATGACCTGGCCTCTTGAGGAGGGGCCTGAACAGCTTCTGAGCTGTCCCTGATTCTATGGGGACCAGAAGCTGGGCTCCCCATTTCTCCCCTGCAGCGTGACCAGCACATCTTGACTGTGTTAGACTGCATAGGGTTTTTGCAAATGGAGACCACATTGTATAATAATTAAGATGGGCCCCTGCTCACTACTGTAATAGAAAACTCTTCAAAAGAGAAAAGTATTTGTTACATCCCAAGGCCTGGAGTCAATGTGGATACTTAATGGGGGTTAAGAGGGGATGGATAATGGAGAGGGGGTGCCTTTGGGGATCAGATTTAGAAAGAGGGTAGATTGCCAGGAGCCTCGTTCCAGCCAGCCACCCACTTTTTGGGATGGCCTCAGGAAAGTTGCTCTTTGAACAAGAGACTCTTGGAACTTGGCCTCCCACCTTTGGAGAAGGTAGCATGAGGTCAGTGAAAGGTAGGTGAATTCAGATTCCTCAAGACATAAGCCTCTGCTCCTTATGCCTGGAATGCCCGCTTTCTGCATCTGTGAAATGAGGCACATGGACCAGATCAGGGTTTCTTAACCTGGGGTCTGTGAATTTGTTTTTAAAATTTTTAAATACTTAAATTTAAAAATTAAATATTAAAAATTGTAAAAATATTGTGATAACTATATTTCAACAGAATCAGTTTCCTTCAGAATCTCGTGAATTTTATTTTACTTGCTGGAAAACAGAATTCTGAAAAGGGTTTCACCAGATGGCCCAAAGGGCAATACAAACCAGGTTATCTGAATCTCTGCAAAAGATGGCCTCAAAGAGTCCTGATTCTATGAGTTTCATGAAAGTCAGTTTACTGCCTTTGGCCAGGGGTGTTAACTAAGCCTAGCCTGAGAATGGTCCCTGACAGTCCACTGTGATTCCTCCTATAGCAGCGATGGCGAACCTACGGCACAGGTGCCAAAGATGACACACAGAGTGCTCTCTGTGGGCGTGCATCTGCCCTTCTTCCCTCCATGGGAGCACTTTCTCCATCCCCTGTGTGGGGTAAGGGGGGTGGGGAGTGCCTGGCACTTAGGGGGGGCATGGCATGTGGTCTCTGGGGGCAGATGGGCACAGCACTCACCATCATTGTCCTTTAGTGTCATGAGATCCATCACAAGAATGGGGGGTTAGAACAGGAAGGACCAGAGACAGAGTGCCCTGAGACTCACAGAGGAGAAGTGACTGCCACATAGCTAGTGAGTCCTATAGCCAGAAGTCTAGTCCTTGGACCCCAGACCCCAGTCTGGCGCTTCTCTATGTTATCTTTGAAGGTACCTAGCTGAGACGCCTGGGGAAGGGAGCAAACAATTGGAACTGGGTGTATTACTGTCATAAAATTCTAGTTTTATAAAAATGTTTCTTATTCGAGAGTAATTTTAGGATAAGAAACTTGCTAACTCCCCGAATCAAGAAAGTGAACTGTTTGAAGAAGGCGCCATAAAGAAGCCAGGAGAAACCAGACACTGCACTGAAAGATCCAGAATGAACTTTGGGATGCAGTGAAATTGAACTGTGGTGGATTTGATGCATTTTTTTGTATGTACGCTCTTGTGCCAAAGGGGACTGGTGCCCTAACCAGGTTTTTGCCAAGGTAGCTAGCAATCATTGGTTTTGTTCTCTTTCTTTTTTATTTCCCTTTTATCCCCAAATTATTGTAATTTCCCCTTAGAAAATACAATATTGTATGTACCTCTAGTTAGAGATCTTTAGAGCTATAAGTTGGTTATAGCTGATTCCATGGAGAAACTAGGCATGTAAATCTGGGAGATTTCTTCATGCTCGTTTCCCAGTGGAATCACAGGGGGGATTGTGGAATTAATTTCTGTACCCTAGAACTCCAATTCCCATCATCCCATGTTCCTTCTCATGTTACATGCTGATGTAGGGAGGATGTAAATTTGGAGTAGCCCTGCCTCTCGCTCTCTTTTTTGGTGATAGTGTGCTGTGGAGGTGAGGTGAGGCAAGAGGCAGGAGAACTTGCTCACATGGTTTTAATTTTGTTAGATAATTAGGGTTTTTTTTACTTCTATTTCCTTTTTATTCCTTCTACTTCAAGTGATTGTTAACAAACTCTATAAAATAGAATTCTTGACGTATTGGTTATTCATTTGAATCTTACACGGGGATGGAGGTTAGGGGGAAAGGTGACCCAGAACTAGTCATTTCCTGTGTTTCCTGGGGATTAGGAATTAGAGGGGCTGGGATTTGATTTTAGCTCTGCTATTTACTAGCTGTGGAATCCCTCATAAATTACTGTCCTCTACCTTGGGCCTCAGTTTCCTCAGCTGTAAAATGTTGGGATTGGTCTGGACATCTTCTAGAGCCCTTTCTAGCTCTAAATCTGATCATCCATCTTATTAACCAAGTATATAGAACAGCCAAGTGGTGAAGTGGAGAGAGCCCTGGACCTGGAGTCAGAGCTGAGTTCAAATCTGACCTTAGATGCTTACTGTGTGACCTTGGGCTTTGATCTATTAATTGTTAATTGTCAAGTCTTAAGGAAGAGAAATGGAGAAAATGTTCATAATGCAGATGGAACTGAAAGTGTATGTGTGTGTGTGTGTGTGTGTGTGTGTGTGTGTGTGTGTATGTATGTGTGTGTGTGGGGGGGATGTATTTTTTTCCTCAGAGAGCTGGTTGTTAAACATCGCCAGCTCCCCCCAGGCTGTCATTGCTAAGTGCCCCTAGCACGTGCCTTTGGACATAGTCAGGGCTCAGTCCACAGGAGCCGAAGCACAGAGCTCTAATGTTTGAATTTCAGGCAGGTCACGGCCGGGGAGTCTTCCTGGAACCCTCAGATGACATCAGAGGAGCATTCGCTCATTGCCCACAGGTCAGGCTGGTGCCAAGTTTGGGTGCGGGCCACGTCAGGTGCTAAAAGCAGGCTTGTTGAATGACTGAGTGAACGTGTCCTCTGTGGTGGGTGCCGCCTTTTCCCAGCACTTTCACTGGCCCCCACCCCACCGGGTTGTCTGTCTGTCCATCAATCAGCAAGGGTGAGTCAGGCTGCCAGCCCCACGTCCTCGACCAGACCTGCTAGCTGCCCTGACTCACTTTGCCTAAAAGAGACGACTGGTTCCCCCGCCTCTGGCTCTGTCACAACAAGCTAGAGGGGAATCTGGGAGGCAGGACCAGTGAGTGATACAGCGTGGCAGGAAGGGCTCTGCTCTGCTATCTTGTAGCTCAAAGACCCAGGCTCTGGGTTACTTGGCTATCTGCCAGGAGAGGGGCAGCTGGGCTGGAGCAGGGGCTCCTGGCCTTCTGGCGTGGGTCCTTTCCACAGTCCAGTGAAGTCTTCTTGGAGTAAAAAAGAAAAAGAAGGATGCTGATCCTTGCAATGTGTATAGCACTTAAAGGTTTGCAAAACCCTTCCAAGACAGTATCTTGTTTTATCCTCCCCACTGGGGGCTCGCTGCTATTACTGTTGCCATTTTACTAAAGGATATTTTGAAATCATTGAAAGAAATGTGGCATGGGGAGGACGTGGTATTATTATGGACATTTTAGCCCCAAATGTTTTTAAAGAATTGAGAGAAAGTCTAAACTTCAGTTAGAGGTGGTAGTGGGGGGGAATCCAGTTGTATTCCCCCACCCCCTACTCTACTTTACAGATCCCTTGAAATTTAATCCCAGCTTAATTTATTAAATTCATTAAATTAAGTTAATTTATTTTCCCTCACCCACAATCCCAGTTTAATCCAGTTATTTAATTTAATATTTAATAATATTTAATAATATTTAATTATTAAATTAAATTAAATTAATTAAATCCCAGGGACTAGATGATTCCATGGGACCCTTTGAGCTCAAAAAGTGATGGTGCATTGGCAAAGAAGACTCAGTTTGGTGTTGGGGATCTGGACTCAAATCCTGGCCCTATTATCAATGAGCTGTATGCCTCTGGGCAATTAAAGGCCTTGTGGTATAATGTAAAGAGCACTAGATACTAGCTGTGGAACCTGGACAAATCACTTATGTTCTTGGTACCTTCAGAGAATTCTTGAACTACAGCATAAATGCTCACTTTTAATAATGGAGGAAACTTCATCATTAGGAGAGTGGTGAAACTCAGGTTCTATTTTAAGATAAGGAAGGCTGAACATCCCTTCTGGAATCAGAAAATGTGGGTTCAAATTGTGTTTCTGATGCTTAGAAGCCGTAAGATCTTCAGAAAATCCCTTCATCTTCTAGACCTCAGTTTCCTGTTCTATCAAATAATGGAGTTTAAATTAGTCTTAAATTTCTTCTTCTTTCTTCTTCTTCTTCTTCTTCTTCTTCTTCTTCTTCTTCTTCTTCTTCTTCTTCTTCTTCTTCTTCTTCTTCTTCTTCTTCTTCTTCTTCTTCTTCTTCTTCTTCTTCTTCTTCTTCTTCTTCTTCTTCTTCTTCTTCTTCTTCTTCTTCTTCTTCTTCTTCTTCT
>NW_025384851.1:0-7797 GCF_016433145.1 Gracilinanus agilis
TGTCTAAACAAGTCACAATACATGAATGGAATGGTATATTGATCATGGTGAATATAGAAAAACATGGGAAGACTTACACAAGTTGACGCAAAAGTAGGGAAACAGAAACAGGAAAGCAAGACACAAAAGTACTATGACATTGTAAATGGAAACAACAACCAGGCTGACAACAACAGAACTGAATCCTGGGAGTATCTAGGTGGCTCAGCAAATTCAAATATGGCCTCAGACACCTCCTGACCGTGTGACCCTGGGCAAGTCACTTAACCCCTATTGTTTAGTCTTTACTATTCTACCTTGGAACCAATACATAGTCTTTATTTTAAGACATAAGATAAGGGTCTAAAAAACTGCAGTGAAATTATAATGACCAAGCTTGGGTCCAAAGAAGGGATACAATAAGTAGGTACTTTTTGCTGATGGGGAACTTGAGTAGTGAGAAACTACAGGAAAATGATATATAATACTAGTCTTGGTTTATATATTGATTTGTTTTGCTAAACTGGTTTCTGCCCCCTTTCCTTTTATTCTATGGTATAACGAATGGCTTTCTGGGAAGGATAGATGGGAGGTATATATTGGAAAACGTAGGTGATATAAAAGCAAAAGATATCAATACAGGTTTTTTTTAACTAAAACTAAGCAAAAAAACAGAGCCCAAATGGACACTTGATGGGGATGTTACAGGTTGAACTCATACTTCAAATAAGGGTTGTTTTAGATAACTTTGAGAGCTGGCTACAAATTCTGACATCAAAACTAGCTTAACCTTCCAGCTAGCCAGGTAATTTGAAAGCACCTTTAGCTCAAGGCATGCTATTTGATTTTGTATTTCTAGTAGCTAAATATAGTATTTTTGACATAATAGACACTTAGTAAGTTGAGTTGAATTAACAACTTAAAATCCCCAGAGTCCCTTATGGATTCCTTCTTAAGCATGAGGGTGATACTGCCAATCCTCCAGATCTCCATAAAACATTTAGATAAATTTACATTTTAGTGAATAATTGTTACACAATATAACCTTGAAGTCAAAAGTATAACTAGGTTGAGGCAGTCAGGGCTTTGATCTAGGGCTGTACTGGTGAACCTATGGCACAGATGCCAAAGATGGCATGCAAAGACCTCTATGGGCACACAAGCCATTACTCACCAGAGCTGCTCTCTTCCCTTCTCCACCTTGCCTCCCCACCCCTGTGCCCAACAGCCCAATTGAAGCACTTATTCCCTCCTATGAGTGACATGCCCTGGCCACTCCTCTCCCTTTCTCCCTCCCCTGTCTGGGATAAAGTAGGGCAGGGTGGCACGGAATGCAGTTGGTGGGGGTGGTCATGGCATGCAGTAGGGGCAGGGCAGGGCATGCAATGTCTATAAGTTTCTAAAAGGTTCACCATCACTGATCTAGGGTATCTACATTTAAAGGGCACGGTGTCTCCCTACCAAGAGGTAATATTTCAGGTTCTCTTTCCCAGACAATGGAATATGTCTTAGAAAGTTGATGTGTGGGTTCATTTTGTTCTGCTGCCCACAAATGCAATGTAAAGTAGTGGTCACCAAACTGATTAGTTGTCATTCTGTTTGATTTCCCTCAAGTCTCTCCAATAGACAGCATTATTGGGTCCCAATAACAAGAAGAGAAAAAAATAAAAAGTCAAAGAATAATATATGGAGAGAGATAAAGAGAAATAAGAGAAATGGAAAAGAGAGATCAATAAAGCAAAAGAGAGTATTCTCTTTTAGACATGGAACAGAAAGAGAGGGTCATTGTCCATCCACTATTTTCAAAGAGGACCAATGACATCAGAAGGTAAAAGATTCCTTAAGGTTGGAGATTGAGAATAAGGCATCTATTGGTAATCTGTGTATGCCTCTTTTACAAAGAGACTGAGGATTATAGGATATTGATACAACCAAATCCTCCCTGACCACCAGTGAATGATGTTGAGACTATTAGCATGTTTATGTCTCTGTCTGGAAAGACCTTTAGATGTATATAGATGAAGAACTGAGGAATAAATGTTGTCCTATCTGCCCTCTCAAAGGGTCAGGGGAGAGTATAGTGGTCCAAATACTGAGTGCCACTGCCTGGACTATATTCAACTAACATAAAAAGATCTTACATGAAAAGTGACCCTTGATAACTTAATGGAAACCTGGTAAAGATCAGACTATATAATATATTGTTGGGAGTAAGTGGGACAAATATCAGTCTCTTTTTAGTCTTTTCTTGACAGCTAAGTCATTGGTATTTGCAGAGGAAAAAATAAGCACAATGGGTTGGAAAATAGTTTACTCACCAAAGTAATCACTCTGTTCCTTTTCTATTTGAAGAACTAGAACTCTGGGGATCGTTACCTTAGCCAGAGACTATAAGAGGCTTTTTTTTAAACCCTTACCTTCCTTTTCAGAGTCAATACTGTGTATTAATTCAAAGGCAGAAGAGTGGTAAGGGCTAGGCATTGGGAATTAAGTGACTTGCCCAGGGTCACACAGCTAGAAAGTGCCTGAGGCCATATTTGGGCCTGCCTCTCAATTCAGTGAGCCACCTTGCTGCCCCCAAATATAATGCAGTCTTAACAACAAAAAGAGGGATCTGACCATATGTTAGATCAGTGGTTCCCAAACTTTTTTGGCCTACCGCCCCCTTTCCAGAAAAAAAATATTACTTAGCCCCCTGGAAATTAATTTTTTTAATTTTGATAACAATTAATAGGAAAGATAAATGCACCTGTGGCCATCACTGCTTCTCTGGATCACTGCAGCATCCACCAGGGGGCGGTAGCGCCCACTTTGGGAATCACTGTGTTAGATTATCAGTTAAACTAAGAAACTCAAAAAACTCAGTAGAAAAGAGGACAGTTAACAAAAGAATCAGATAGAAGTGTTTTAGAAGAGTTCAAAGGGCAAAATCAACTTTAGCTGGGCTTCTTTTATCTTTTGGTGCAGCCTGGATGCAAGTCTTTCAGAAATTGACTGGGAAAACTGAAAAAACATTGCCATGGTCTCCTTCGTAGCCATTTTCTTGAATGGGTAGTGTAGGAGATCTGCAGCCATCCTTGTAGGGAGAGGCTTATTAATCATAGCACTCTTCATAGTTGAAGAGCACAGTCACCAGCAATTCCGAAGATAGCATCTTGGCTGGGGGCATTAGCAAGATACAGTCAGAGGCTAAAGAAATAAATTGAATGAGCAGACTGCATGAACTGAAAAGAGGCTTATTAATCACAGCATTCCCCTAGTACATGGCATAGGTCACTTCAAACTACTGTTTAACAGAGCTGTAGACCTCCCTCCAGGGGAAAGGTTTGAGAACCACAGAATCCCTAGTGGATGGATGTTGGACACTTTGTTAGATAATTCCAAAGACCAGCTAGAACTGAGAAATAAAAATAGCACGAAGTGGCTGAGATCCAATGTCTGGCAGAGAATAGCAAAGGGAAACACCTGGAGGGGGATTAGGATCAGCAAACAGTAATACAGTGACATCATCTGAAGACATCAGCAGCTTTGCAGCATTGGAGGCATGAATTGTCCCCTTCATGAATGAGTTTCTGATCACATATGTCCCTTCACGTGGTCAGTCACATGTATTTACTCACAAAGCTGTAGCTCCACAGATGATATTTGTATTGGACCTACCCTTCCCAATGGTTTTATGTATGTTTATGGGAGAGTAGACTCAAGGTTTATGGGGAAATGTTCTGTCATTTTATTGCATTGCTATTTGTTGAAATGCTCTATTTTTACACTATATGAATATGTCCTCTGACACATAAGAAGGGGCTTGTGAGTGAAGATTTGGAGAAAATTCTGACCAGGAAATTACCTAGAACCTGGAGTAGCTGACTGGGGAGCCTAAGTTGAAGGGATGAGGTTCAAGGGCTACACTGATCTCTCTTGAATTCTATATGAATTGTGGTTTCTATTAGATGGGCTTCCAGCAATCCCCATTTCAAAGAAATCACAGAACCTTCACCTATATCTGCTATGCATCAGAGATCCAAAGATGAAAAGCAATATAATCCTTTTCTTGACAGAGCTTCTGGTCTAACAAGAATCACATATCATATATCAAATTTATATGATACAAGGGACGGGGTGTACAGAGAAAACTAGTACCTTTGGTGTGAGAACTTGGTGAGCCTTTTTCAGGGCTACTCTCCTTTTTTTCTCTCCTCCTTTTGCTCTCCTCCACCTACCACCCAGCTCTCACCTGTGGCTCCAAGAAGCTACAGCATTCACACTGACAACAGCCCAGTAAATCATCTCTATAAGCATGCTAAACCAGGGTGAGGGCAACCCACAGGCCTCAAACCTGCTGTTGAGTGAGGGGAGTGTTATCCCAGGTATGTGAAGAATTTCCCCGGCAGAAGAGGTGGATGAGAACAATTTGTTCCATTGGCCGTGAAGGCAGGTGAAGCAGGCACTGTGGAGCGCTTAGGGCTTGGTTAAACATCAAAGATGCCAAGGTCATTCATTGCTTCCCAGGCCATCGCCAGTCATCTTGTCTTTTTTCCTGCCACTGGACACTGGCTAACTCTGGAAGAGACAGTGAGACTGACAACTTTGGTTAGCTCTGCCTTACTTAAATCCAATTTATGGACAAGTCAAAAGACATCACCGTTGATGTCATCTTGGTACTCTTCAAGTACAAAGGCCATCAACTACCTCCAACCACAAATACAAGGTAGAATGCGATTAGGGCAAAGGAGAGGTCCAGGCAATATGCTATGAGAAATCTAAGAAGGAAAAACATAATTTCTTAAGGGGTAGATGATAGGATGAAGGCTTCACAGAGAAGGTAACATCCAAGTTGAACCTTGAAGAAGTGGGAGATTTCAGCAGATAGAGATACGGATGAGAGGGAAGCATCTGTTCAAGGCATGAAGGTAGGGAGTGAGCAAAGGCACAAAGATAGCAAATGATGGGACAAGAACAGGAGACTAGGAGTAATCCATTGTGGTTGGAGTATAGAATACTTGAAGGAAAGTAGAATGAGATAATATTGGACAGACAGATTGGAGTCAGGCAATAGAGAGACTTAAATGTTGAGATCAGCAACTAAGCCTTATTCTGTTGGCAATGAGAAACCACTAAAGATTTCTAAGTAAAGGATGATGTGATCAGACTGGCACATTAGGAAAATTACTTGGGCAGTGGTGTGAAAATTGGACTGGAAAAAGGTTAGTCTTGGAGGCAGGAAGAGCAATTAGAAGGCTGTTACAACAGTCTGGGCAACAAAAGAGGAGAGCCTTAATTAGGGTGGTTGTAGAGGGAAAGGAAAGGAGGGGGCCATATGTGAAATATTTTAGAGATAGAAAAAAGAGGTCCCTTCTTTAGTGCATTTCCACAGAGAGCAAAGCAAAACAGGGCAAGGTTAAAATCAGGTCGTGATTGACTCGTGTTAGGCATCAGACATCCTTTCTGACAGCTGGAAGTATGGACCACATTCCCAACAACCTCTAGGAGATTTGAGGGAGTAGAAGTGTCAATACCAGAGGCAGATACAGTTAAGGCTCTCTTAAGTGCAAATGATCAATCTGAATAATGAATCCTACAAGTGGTCAAATTATTTGAATTTGAACAGCATATTTTCACTGGGTTGGAACCAATGACCGTAGTTTGCATAATTGCCACTTGGAATAGTCCAGTTCTGAATTCGTGTATCCACGTCTGGGGATGTATTATTCCAACTAATTGGGACCCAGCTATATTTTTGAAGAAAAGAGTTCTAGCATCCTAAGAATCAATTCTCCTAGAATTTTAAGGGATTTCCAGCAAAAAGACCACCTGGGCTCAGAAGGAGACAGGGCCATAGACAGAATGGCATCTAGGGCTTTTTGGCAGGTTAGTGAGTCAGGGATTCCTGAATTCTTTTCTCTTCCTTTGGCCACTGACATTTTCCTAACTCACTTACTCTTCCCCAATCTCTACCGCAGGAGTGAAATGTTTAACCACTCTCCTAATTGCTCCTTCGTCAGCATCCCTAACCAGACCCCCTCTTTCCTGCTGAGTCACTCTCTCCTATTAACCAGCCCAAACCAGGAAGCATGCTACTCCTCCTACTCCTGCCAAGACCTTCTCAACCATTCCTTGAAATAGCTCTACTGAACCTGGTAAATGTATACAAAGCTCTGCGCTGGGGACTATGGGGAAATTTAGAGGAAAGACAAAAGCCAAGGCTCCTTGGATTGACCAGTCACATATAGTCCCTGCTCTCTATGGCTCCCAATCTGAGTGGAAAGACACTGTGTGCTTTTAGAGGACTCTTCATATGATAGGCTAGATAGAGCTTTTTCTGTCCCAGGCCAGAGTGGGAGGCTAAAATTGTAACTAGGGTACAGTAGTTGGGGCTTTGTTCCAGGGCACCAAAATTCAAGGGATGCCGATAGGATTTGTACCATAGAAACAACAAAGCTTAGCTCCTACTTTGCAAAGATAATTAATTAAAACAGGAAACTACCAAATGGCATACTCTCTCTTCTTGGCTATGCCCCAACTGAACTCCTTCCCAGCTTGGCTCCCTTCCATCCTTCTCCCTCTCCCCAGTTTTGGCCTTATAAGTACCACAGGGCCTCCAACCATGGGAACTTACATCCTGAGATCAAAAATCTCTCATCAAGGTCTCTCCCACCCCCAACTGAATTTATCTTAAAATGTCGATAAGACTACACCTTTCATACTATTTGTGTCAAGGGATAATATTAGTAGTTATAATTCTGTGTCCCCTTCATGGAGCTACAAGTCTGATGAGAGAGATACTCTGACTTAAGTAATCTCCTACGTTCAGAGTTCCTACCCTCAGGAAGCTCTCAGTCTGATGGGGGAGGCAGAGTCCCTGTTTTCAAGGACCTCCCAGAGTGATGGAGGGCAGAGCTGAAGACATGGCCTCTGACTTTAAAAAGTTCCCATTTCTATGGAAGAGTTCCTGCCCTCAGGGAACCCTAATGTCAAGGAGAAGAACCAGTTCCTGCCAGTAAGTTCTGCAATTAATGAGGAACATCAAATCCTTCTCTCCTTTTGAAAAATGATTAGTACACAGTAGGGTTAATCAAGAAAGACTACTTGGAGGAGGTACTCATACCCACAGCCCTTGAGAAACCAGGTAATGGGCCAAAAAATTAAGCTAGGCATGGAGCCCAAGAGAAAGGAAATGGACTTAGTCTCTGGATTCAGACCCTGGCTTTGCAGGGAGTAAGGTGGAGGGAGAGGGGTGCCAAGCATCCCTGGAGCTGGAGGGAAAGAGAAGGAGGTCTAATGGGAAGAGAGGCTCACAGCCAGTTGGGTGACACTGCCTGGGAACTGGCAGAGCCTCTGTGTGTCCCACATGAGGAAAAAAGGTCCCGAAGAAAGGAACTAACTAGATCAAGGTCACCCAGCAAGAGAAGTGGAATTAAACAAGGAGTAACTTGAGCCTGGAGAGGACAAGTTCTAGAGGGGAGTGGGTAGGGTAAGAACGAAGAGTCTAGCTCCAGGTCCTCTCTGAACCCAGAAGACAAGTCCTGTAACCAGATCAGGGTGATTTCATAGGAAGACACGAGGGTAGAATGAGTGAATCTTTTCCATCCTCACAACCACAGCTTAAGCCCCGGGGGGCATCAAGCAGCTAAAGCTGGCTCTTTCTCATTCTCCAAACAGAAAAGACCTCTAGGGATCCAAGGAATTCTATATGCATCACTCCTCCTCCTCCTTCCTGCCTCACTGACAGTGTGGCTATGTGGGCAGACTAGTGTTTGAATTAAGGGGGAAAGTGATAAAGCCAACACCTTGGGGTGGGGGGAGTGATAAAAGAAAGAA
>NW_025384852.1:0-5588 GCF_016433145.1 Gracilinanus agilis
TCTATTCAACCTTAACTAACTACTTGTGTGATGCTAGGCAAGTCACTTCCCTCCTCTGAGACTCAAATTCTCTATCTGAAGAATAAAGAATAATTGAGAACAATACTTGAGAACAATGATACCCCCCAGGAGCTAGTATGAAGGAACCACATTGTAACCTGGTGCAAAGACCATCATCCAGAGCCTGGCCTTCTTGGAACCCAAGATGAGATGGAATGAGCCATGGAGTAGGCATCAGGAGAAGCCTAGGTTCTATTCTTTAGCACTGTTTTGTTTTTTTTATCTCCCATCTCTTCCAGACTTTTAATCTGGAGAAGGGAAGACTAAAGGGGACAAGGGAGAAGGGGAGGGAATGATTGCTGTCTTCAAATAGTTGAAGGGTTGCCATGAGAAATAAGGTTTAGACTTGTTCTGCTTGGCCCCAGAGGGCAGAACAAGAGACAGCTTTCCTCCTGATCAAGGAAAAATTTCTGAAGCATTAGAGCTGTCCAATAAGGGGGTAGTAGATTCCCCCTGATGAGGAGTTTCCAAGTTTAAGGTGAACGACCCATTGGGGATGTTATAGAAGCATGTCTTCATCAGGAAGAAATATCCACTGAAGTGGATTCCAGCACAGTTTCTTTGATCCTATAGATTTGGGCCTGGGACAGGGGGACCAGAAAGAGGATGGGAAGCAGATTCTAGATGTTGGGGACAGTGAGGAGCAAAGGCTAGCTGGGGCATTCATTATATATAATTTTGAGGATGTTCTACAAAGGGAATTCTTGTTCAGGCATGATTAGACTAGCTAGGCTTCAAATTCCCATTCAAACACTGCATATAAAAGTTTGCAAAGGTTATTTCTATCAGTAGCTCTATCAATGCTGGGGCAAGGACCATGTCATATTCATTTCTGTATCCTCCTCCTCCCCCCCCGCCCAGTATCTGTTTAGTAGGGCAGCTAAGTGGTGAAACGGACAGATCGCCAGACCTGTGTGACCATGGGTAAGTCCTTTAGCTATCTTTGCCTTAGTTTCTTTATCTGTAAAATGAATTCGAGTATCTCTGCCAAAAAAAAAAACCCAAATGGGATCATGAAAAGCCAAACATGACAACAACTCTGAGAGTGCCCTGAACACTTATTGGTATAGCATGAATGAATGAATGAATGAATGAATGAATGAATGAATGAATGAATACCAATTCATTTTCACTGCATAATTTTACTTACGTTGTTTCCTTTCCTCCTATCCTCTTCCCTTTTTTAAAAAACCCTTATTTTCTGTCTTAGAATTTATACCACATATTGGTTCCAAGGCAGAAGAGCAGTAAGGGTTAGGCAACAGAGGTCAAATGACTTGTGTAGGGTAACACAGTTAGGAAGCATCTGAGGCCAGATAAAAATCCAAGATTTCCCATCTCCAGGCCTGACTGTCTATTATTGAACCACCTAACTGCCCCCTCCCTATGTACGTGCATGGATGCACAGATGTTCATACACAGAATATCCTGCCTGTGTCTTTTAGCAACATGTTCCTTTAACTAATATCATCATGTCTTGTCTTCCCAAGTAGACCACTTGAAGACAAGACTGTGACATCCCGGCATCCTGTATAATCTCCGAATTAGTGTCAGCGTTGGGAGGGACTTCAGATGGCAACCATTCCAACTCTACCTGACCAGACTTCTCTTCTTTAACATTTCCAACTGGTCATCCATAAGAGCCTTACAAAGTTTAATGGGAAAAGCCTGTACTAGACTTAGGAAGACCTGTATTCAAATCCTGCCTCAGATGATATCTCTCTGTAACATTAAGCAAGCCACTTAATTCCTCTAAGCCTCCATTTCCTGTAAAATGAGGAGTTGTTATAAGAATCAAATGAGACCATGTAGGAAAAGTGTTTTGCAGATAAAGTGATACATAGATGTGAAGTATTATCAAAAACTTTGAGTGAAGAACTTTCCTACCTCTCCACTTTTGATTTGCCCTAATGATGAAGAAAACAATTTATTTTAATTGAGCCAAAACCTGCCTCCCAATAACTTCCACCTGGTGCTATGTTCTGCCCTCTGGGGCCAAACGGAATAAATTTAATCCTTGCTCCACAGTGCTAAATGCACAATAGGTGTTCAGTGAATATTTATTGAATAGAGTCGAACTAAGTTGTTGAGTTGTATAGAGTTCATGGCTGGTGGCTAGACAGGGTAGGAGATGGCACGTTTCATGTGCCATATACCACAGAGCCTTCAGCAACCAATTTCTTTTGCCAATTTTTTTTTATTTTTTCTGTTACACGTAGAAAGAATTTTTAACAATTGTTTTTTGACATTTGAGAGTTCAGATTTTCTCCCTCCCCCATCTCCAAAGCAATGAATAATCTGATCCCAGTTATACCCATACTTTTATGTAATACATATTTCCATATTGCTCAAGTCATGATAGAAGACACGTATCACACATACAATGGAAATCACATTATAACAGTGACCAATATGGAAGTGGGTTGTGTATGATAATACATGTATGGCTCAGATCAAATTGATTATTTCTGAATGCAGGGAGGGAAAGAGGGAAAGAGATAGTTTGAATCTTATAATTTTGGAAACCATATGTTGAAAATTATTATTATTATATGTAATTGGGGCTATAAAATATCTTTGAATTTTAAAAAGTTTTAATCAAAAAAGAAATCTCATGAGGGATATATAGAGGAAGATGGTAGGCATTGATAATTCCAACAGTTCCTTCTTTGGCTCTGGAGAACATTTTCATCATGAATCCCTTGTGGTTATCTTGGAGACTTGCTTTGCTGATAATAGACTTTTCTAGTTGATCACTGTATAATATTTCTGTTACTGTATACAATGTTTTCCTGGTTCTACTCACTTCACTTTTTAGCAATATATTTCAAGCCCAAAAGTTTTCTGTGACTAAATTAGATTTGGGAAACACTGCTCTGATCACTAGAGTTTGGAAGATAGAGTGGTTAGGGGGGAGATCTATGAGGTCCATAATTCATTTTAGTTGGATTTGGAGTCAGAGGGCCTGAGTTCAAATCCTAGTTTACACTTAATCTATGTGTACCTTAGCTTATCTATGTGACCTTATGTGTACCTTGCACTTACCTATGTGACCTTAGATAAGTCCCTTCCCATCTCTAGGCTTCAATTTCCTCCTCTGTAGTATAAATGAGTGGGACTCCATCTCTAACATCTCTCCCAGCTCTAAATCTCGTGTTCTTCTAGCCCTGATGTTATAGGGTTCTGATGAGTGGCTCAGGTAGAGGTATGTAGGAGTGGGGAAAACCAGACAGATTTTCTCATTTCCTTCCCCACCCCAGAAGTCCCCCAAAAGACTATGAATAACTTGTGTGTGTAAGAAATTAGTACTGGGAAATGAGTATAAAAATGAAGAAATATTAGAAGTGGAGAAAGAGCGAAGGGACCCAGGGGAAATCAGACTCAAAGTGCATGTGGTAGGGAACAGAGGGAGAGAATGGGAAATTAGAGAGAGGAAAGGAGAATTCAAACTCCCATCTTCTGGCTTAGACCAGCAACAGAGAAGAAGGAGGAGGAGAAGGAAGAGACCAAGCTGGAGAAGAGAATAAATGAAGCATTCTCCCCTACCAGCCTCCTTCAATCTCCCTCACCATCCCCCACCTTTCCATTTCTTTTTGGCTGCAGATCAGCAGAGGGACAGATTACAAGAAGATTCTCTGAACTCTGAGGGTGGAGATGTCTGCCTGTTCTCTGGCTGGCTTCCATCCCTCCCTGCCCGCTATCCCTCATAAACGTGCGTGGATGCACATAGACACATATCCTCACAGATGTTCACAAACAGAACCTGGAAGTCCAGGCAGAAGCCTTCTCAAGGTTGAGAAGTCATGAGAATCTTGGCCTGGAGGGACAGTTCTGAACAAAGAAGGGCCCAACACAGGATTTGGACAATCCGAGAAGCCCTGGGTTGACCAGCAATGGGGATGGGGAGTGGGTTTGGGGTGAAAAAAATTAAACTTCACAAATGGTTCAATGAAGAGAGTAAATTAAGCAGTGAAGAAAGGCAATCTCCACTAGCCTGGCACTACTTGCTTCCTGGGAGGGAACAGGGAGTGCTTCTTCTCTACCCCACCTCAGCTAGCCCTTGGAATGCAGTTTTGTAAACTGAGTCCATTTGTAAAATGAACTAGCTATCTTCTGAGATCCCTTCTAGCTCAAGAGCTACGATCCCATTATCTGTCCTTCTTCTACTTGCAAATTTCTTCTCATATCTGGCCACTTCCCCACCCCCACCCCCCATTGCAAATCATCTCATGTCCTTCCACTTGGAACCATAGAATCTCATAGTGGGACTTCTCTAAGGTCATCTAGTCCAATTTATAATCAATCAAGAGTGCTTGCCAGAGATTTCTGACATGTGACCCTCCGATCTCCACTCAAATACTTCCAGGGACAGGGACCTTGTTACCTTCTGAGGCAGTCCATTTTGCTTTGGACAGCTGTATTGTGGGGAAGTACTTCCTTACAAAACCTGCCTCTGCAGCTTAAACTCTAGTGGTGCTCCTAGTTCTGCCTGCTAAGGCCAAGTAGAATCAATCCCTTCCTTCTTCCCCATCTTCAATTACTTGAAGATAGCTGGTGCCTTAATACATCTTCTCTCCCTTCATTCACCCTTGTGAAACTTCCTCTCCACCCCATAGGTTGGATGCCTTCCTGTTTTGCAGGAAGATCTCCTAAGAGAGGAGGCAGATTCCTTTAGTTCTATCATTCTTGGCTATGGGATTCTCAGAGCTACTCTTCCCTCCCTTATCTCCCAACCCTCATGCTCCCATCACTCAAGATGCATCTGAACTCTCTACATTCTCTGTAGGGTGGAATTTTTTTCCATGCCTTTATATGTCCTCACATGTCTGTCCCAGTCATCATGTCTGCCTCAGATTGGAGAGACTCTGAGGGCAGAAACTATACCCATAGCACAGACTCTTCATGTAATTGTCTTCAATTACTAAATTAATATTCCTGAAGTACTACTAACAATAGCTAGAATTTTTATATAATGCGTTAAGGTTTGCAAAGTGCTCTAAAAATATCATCTCATTTTATCCTTACAACAACCCTGGGATAGGTGTTATTATCCCTGCTTTAGGGAGGAAGAAACTGAGACAGACAGAGGTTAAACAAATTGTGTGGTTCACACAGCTAGTGTCAGAGATTATATTCAAATTCGGGTCTTTCTGACTCTAAGCCCAGCACTCTAGCTATTGGGCTACCTAACTGCCACTAAGGCTCCAAAACCTTTGATGGCTCCTCATTACCTACTGGGTAAAATCCTATCCTGACACTCAAAGCTCTCCACAATATAATACAGAAGCTATAACTAGGGTGGGGCAATCAGGGATCTGCCCCAAGGCATTAGCTTTAAAGAGCACTTTCTGCCTTTGTAAGGCAGAAACAAGTGAGCTTCATACAAGGAAGAAAGGAAGGGAGGAAAAGGAAGGAAGGAAAGAAGGAAAAAAGGAAGGAAAGAAGGAAGGAAGGAAGGGAGGGAGAGAGAGAGGGAGGGAGGAAGGAAAGAAGGAAGGGAGGGAGGGAGGAAGGAAAGAAGGAAGGAA
>NW_025384853.1:0-7350 GCF_016433145.1 Gracilinanus agilis
AATATGAAATTACAATTTCTATATGATATATTGTAATTTGTATATATTATGTAACATATTGTAACATAATATAGGACATAATTTATATAATAGATTGTAACTTATACATAATGTATACCATGTTGTATTTTATATATAATATGTTATTCCGTTATGTGCTCACTGGATGTAGACATATTTAACTGTTTGAAGCAGCTGGATGATGAAGGAGATTGAGCACTGGGAACATCCGAGTTCAAAACCAGCCTCAGACATTCGCTAGCTGTGCCTCAGAGAAAAGTTTTGCTTTTAACTTCTGTTTGCCTTAGTTTCCTCATCTATAAAATGAGGATACTAATAGCACTTAACTCCCAAGGAGGGTGTGAGGACCAAATTGAAAAATCCATGTAAAGTGCTTTGCAAACGTCAGAGTGCTATATAAATGCTGGCTATTCTTATTATTTCTGATCATTGATGATTAGTTATCATTAATGGTTAGTAACCTTAGTTATCATCGTTGATGTTTAAATAGTTCTAATTCTTCGGCGATCTCCAAGAGTATTAAAAAGCCCGGGGGGTGACTTTTTCTCTTTTTGTTCCAGGCTGGGGCTTGAAAGAGGTGCCACCGCCAAAGAGGCCTTTGAGGTTATCGTCTCCTTGTTGGAAGAGCACGGGCAAGGTGGAAACTACTATGAAGATGGGGACTCGTGCCACACTTTCCAAAGCGCGTATCTGATCGTAGATCGAGAAGAAGCCTGGGTGCTGGAGACCATCGGGAAATACTGGGCAGCTGAAAAAATCACAGGTTGGTGAGTTTGGTTGCTGGGAGCTGATGAGCGGGAGGAAGAAGATGGTGCAGCTGGTGGCCTCCTGATACCTGGAAGGCTTTGCTTCCTCTCTTTGCACCCACTTATTTCTTCTACTTCACCCTCCATCACCTGCCCAGGTCTCTGCTTCTTCATCAGATTGATGATGTACTTGGAGCCATGGTGCAGCAGGCTTGCTTCATAGGAGATACAACTTGCTTGGGCTTTTATTCTCTGGAGGTCTTTGGTCTTTGGTTCTCAACACCCCCACCCCCACCCCCACTAGGTCCCCAAATTAAACAAGGGAAGTAGTGGCACCAGTATCACTTCATCCAGTTAGATGAACAATCTTGAAAGAGATGGTGCTCGCCTAATTCTGTGATGTTATAGTATGGGACCTCTTCCTTTGAGTTGGTGATCTGTGATATGGGAATGAATAGTTTGTTCAGATTTAGAAAATTTATGGGAGACCAGGGCTCTACTGTGTTGTGTCCAAGAGAAAAAAGAGAAGGATAAGCTTGGTGAAATCTATTCTTTTTTTCTGGATATGCTTGATTCCAGCCTGAGGACAGAGAGCCTTTACAGGGTTCCAGCTAGCTAGAAAGAAAAGCAGATTTGGTGAAACTCCAACCAAATGCCACATTTGGTCCCCAGGATTTCCTGTTTTAATTCTCCACACCTCTAGGACTGATCTAGACTGCAAAAAAGGGGTGTTAGATTAATTCATGTCCTGTTAGTTCTAAGCCTTTATCCTCAGCATGGTGCCCAGGGCCCTCAGAGAATCTGGAATGGAAGCCTGGCTTGCTTCCGATTATCCCCACTGATATATGTGCCTGAGACAATAACATCGTAAGACTTTTTTTTTTTGTTTTAGAATCAGGTCAATATAAGAGAGTGTTTTTTGGGGACTAGAATTTTATTGGAGTACAAAAAAACCCACCACACAACTAAAGAGCATCAATCAATAATAAAACAGTAATATCTACTCATCCTAATGAATTTTCAGTCTTCCTCAACCCTCAAGCATTTATTTTTATCCTTAAATAAAGTTATATTGATATCTTTTCTTATTATATCATCTACATTTCCCAATGTATACCTTCCCTTGCCAACTAGTATAAGAACAAAAAAGAGCGGGGAGAGACAAATCCAACAATTCAACAAAATTAACTGACGGAGAAAAAAGCTGGCATTATCTGTAATGTTACACTCTCATAGATCTCCACCCCAGCAGTGCAGCCAAGGTGGGTCTCTCCTCTTATCAGTTTGGGCCCAAGCTTGGCCTTTCTTATTTCACAGTGTTCTGTTTTTATTGTTGGGTTATTGGGTTTTTTTTTCCATTTCTCTTGTTGTAATCATTGTATATCTGATTTTGGGGGTTCTGCGAACCACTTTGTGTCAGTTTCACTATCTTCCTAGGCTTCTCTGGAGTTACCACATTCATCATTTTTTTACAGCACAGAATGTAATATTCTGTTGCATTCATGTATCACAACTTGCTTAACCTTTCCTTCAATTAACAGAAATCTTCTTTCTAACAAATATTATCTGCCATAGAATCAGGCCCACAGACAAAGTGCCGGAAGGGACTACTGGCCATCTAGTGAAATCCTATCATTTTCCATATGAGGAAACTGAGGACCAGGGAAATTAAACAACTTTTTCAAAGTCATCATCAGAAGCAGGATTCGAACCCCAGTGCTCAGGCTCCATCAAAGTCATGGTGGTCAGTTGTGTCTGACTCATTTAGGTTTTCTTGGCAAAGATACTAGAGTTGTTTGCCATTTTCTTCTTCAGATCATTTTACAGATGAAACTGAGGCACATTTTACAGATGAAACTGAGGCACATAGGAGGATGAGTCTTCCTGATTCCAAGGCCAGTGCTACATCCATCACACCATCCAGCTACCTGAAATCATTACTCTTTCTATTGTACCACTCTTCTGCCTTCTTCCCCACCTCCAAGCACCAAGTCGACAAAGACAAAGTTTATATTGTGTGTGTGTGTTTATTGTGTTTAATCAGATAAGTACATATATATGTAGAGACAGGAGAGAGAATCAACAAGTAAGGAATATTTAAAAATTAAAAAAAAAAAGAATTAACAAGTAAAGGAATCAAGAAAGACTTCCTTTAGGAGGTGACACCTCTGTTTAGCCTTGAAGGAAGATTTCTTTTTTATTTTATTTCAAAGGCAAACAGGGTTAAGTGGCTTGCCCAGGATTATACAGATAGGAAGTGTTTAAGACCAGATTTGAATTTAGGTCTTCCTGACTCCAGGTCCAGGGCTTTAGCCACCATACCACCATGCTCCTCTTGTAGGAAGACTTCCAAGAGGTTTCCCAGCCTGGTGTGCTATAGTTTCTAAAAAAGCTTTTTGTTAAAAGATCCTCTTAAGACCAAGTCAGATGGGGCTGGGGATGTTAGTTCTCTACTGTAATTGCATGATATTTATGTAGAACTCTGTGATGAATGACTATTCCAGAAGCTTATTTTCTTTTTTCTTTTTTTTTTTAAACCCTTAACTTCTGTATATTGGCTCCTAGGTGGAAGAGTGGTAAGGGTAGGCAATGGGGGTCAACTGACTTGCCCAGGGTCACACAGCTGGGAAGTGTCTCAGGCCGGATTTGAACCCAGGACCCCCCGTCTCTAGGTCTGACTCTCAATCCACTGAGCTACCCAGCTGCCCCCCCAGAAGCTTATTTTCAATGGAACACAATAGAATCCATCTCTTGTCCTCCTCCATAAATCTGTTTTTTTAATTTCAAGAAACACTGACATTTTTAAAGTTCTGCAGCTGCTGCTTTTACTGGGTGATTGCAGAAAGTCTGATTACAGATTCAAGTCCCCCAGCAGCTAAACGTACACTAAAAAATGGCCTTTGTGAATCAGCCTAATTAAGACAGAAAAATCCAAGGACTTGTTCATGGGTTGGGACTTTCTCGTGATCATGAATTGTAGGAAAATCATTTGGGCAAGCCAGATAGATAGATAGAGATGTATGTGTGTTTGTATATAAAATATAATTTTATGATTATTTATTCTATGTACGTATACATTTCAAATTTCATCTTCTACTTCCCTTTACAATGCTAAAAGGCAGGGAGTCTCACTCTTGTGAGCAGTTAGTTTTCTTGGGAGATGAGAGCAGGGAAACCCAAAGGAGAAGGAGGATCCTTCTCAGCAGGGGCCCCTGATTCTTGTCTTTCATCATCAGGCAATAGACTGTTTTATTGTAGCCAATGATTTTAGGTTTTTCCTCATCTACTATTCTGTGTGGGCTGCAAAGGGGATCATCCCTACTCCCACCAAAGTTTTGGGCTAACTGTTGTCTCTCCTGCGGTGGCCTTTTCAATATTTTGACCCAGAGAATGGTTTTTTGACCCATTTCATGTATTTTTTCATTTCGAGGGGCAGAGATGGGCTCATAAGTCTGTTCTCTGTTCTCCCTTCTTGATGGAAGTTAGGATAACTTTCTGTCTAGAGTCATTCACAGGGCAGGAAATCCAGGGTCTGGGCAGAACTTGGTGCTGATTTCCCTGGTCTACATTTTTTTTTCTTATAGAAGGGACTTTCAGATCCTGCGTCATGGTGTACTGTGTAGAGTATACACTCCATGATTTAAAAAAAATAACTTTTAAAATGAACTGCTCTTATTAATACGGATGAGAAAGAACTCAGCAAAGTAAATAGGCAGTTGGTTTAGAGGCAACGATGCCCATTTCAAATCCTACCACTAGTACGTAGCAGCTGTTGTAACTGGCAAATCAGTTTCCCCCACTTCAGGCAACTGTCCAAGACCCTCAGCTGTGGATCCCTATACATTCTTATTTCTTAGACCCTTTTCTATCTTAGAATCAGTACTGTGTATTGTTTTTTTTTAAACCCTTAACATCTATGTATTGGCTCCTTGGTGGAAGAGTGGTAAGGGTGGGCCATGGGGGTCAAGTGACTTGCCCAGGGTCACACAGCTGGGAAGTGTCTGAGGCCGGATTTGAACCCAGGACCTCCCATCTCCAGGCCTGACTCTCAATCCACTGAGCTACCCAGCTGCCCTGTGTATTGGTTTTAAGGCTGAAGAGTGGTAAGGGCTAGGCAGTGGGGGTTAAGTGACTTGCCCAGGGTCTCACAGCTAGGAAGTGTCTGAATCTAGATTTGAAACAGGACCTCCCATGTCCAGGCCTGGCTGTTTATCTACTGATCCACCTAGCTGCCTGCCTATATACATTGTTAAATATAAGTGGGTACAAGTTGGATAAAATGATAGCAAAAAGATACTTAGAACCAGTGTGGTATGATGGAAAATGTATTGGTTCTAGGGTCAGAAGTTCTGAGTTCAGATCTCGTGTCTTCTGTTTTACTCACTTTGTGACCATGGGCAAGTCCCTACGTCTTTTGAGGGTTTTCTCCTCTGTAAAATGGACAAAATGCCCTTAGAGGTCTCTTCTAGCTCTTATGTCCTAGATTTAAATCCCACCTTTACCGCTTAGAGTTTGTGTAACACTGGACGAATAAATCGCTCAGCATCCTAGGCGTGGGATCATTCTGGCTCATTAATCCTTTGCTTGATCTTTTACCATCATTTTGTGTGTGTGTGTGTGTGTGTGTGTGTGTGTGTGTGTGTGTGTGTGGCTTCCTTCCGTGTTAACCTCCTAAATGCCAGTGACAGCCAAGCATCTCTTTTGGAAAGGATTTTCAACCATTTTGGAGGTAATAAATGCGTCGCTGTCCTTCAGCCAGATGGCGGAGGCACCTCACACATTTTCCGTTAATTGCACATTTAAGCTCAGTTAAGCATTATCCATTCCCTCCATCACGCTCTTTGGTTAGGGTTGGCTAGTTATCCTGTTGTCTTGGTTAATGGAGGATCTCATCAGAAAGACAGCGAGGTGGGGTCTGTTTTCATATGCACCCAATTGAACACGTTCTAGTTTTACTTTCTTCCCATCATTAAGCACCAGCACGAGAGGGCGATGGGAATTCTCGGGTCCTAACGGCTCCCTCCGAGGTGTGTTTTGAACTAACCCAGACTTTGTTCTTTCTGCAGAGGGACTGAGGTGCATCTGCAACCAGCTTTCCCTCTCCACCAAGATCGATGCAGAGCATGCTGAGCTCAGGAGTTATGCAGAAGGCCAAGGCTGGTGGACTACAGACCAAGAGTTCAATTTCTCCCAAGTCTTTTCTCAAGCAGATGACCACGTCGGCTGCTGTTCGGCCAAAGACAGCCTAGAAAAACACGAGGGCAAGTAAAAGCCCTCTTTTTGCATCTCTTTCTCATTTTTTAGTCTCTTTGGCTTCCCCTGGGCAACACACCAGGAAGTGAGCGTCCTCTGGGCTCTTGGTTTCCTCCAAGATGCAGCTTGAATCCCACTTTATTCACTAGACCTTTCCCAGCTCCGTACTCTTCTCTTTTCTTCAAAATTAGCTTCTATTTACACTGTATGTGTCTTGTTCTGTGTTTACAGAGCGAGGAGCTTGAGGATGGGAACAGGGCTTTGCTTTTCTCTCAGGGCTTAGCACAGTGCCTGGCTGTGCTAGAAACTGCTTAATAAATGCTTTTTGCCCGAATCACTGGCCAAATGCCTACAAAGAAGCAGGCAGAAATGGACACTAAGTAGGGAACTTCTGGCTGAAGTTGACATGGGAAAAACCATCAACTGTGCTTCTGTTTACATTTCTTTTTTCTTTTTCTTTTTTTTTTAAACAATACTGTGTATTGGCTCCAAGGCAGAAGAGTGGTAAGGGTAGGCAATGGGGGTCAAGTGACTTGCCCAGGGTCACACAGCTGGGAAGTGTCTGAGGCCAAATTGGAACCCAGGATCTCCCATCTCTAGGCCTCAATCCACTCAATCCCCTGAGCTACCCAGCTGCCCCCTTCTGTTTACATTTCTATTGACAAACGCTTCCACTTTCTATTATCCTCCAAACTGCTGACCTAGATATTTAGAATCCATTTGTCCCAAGATTTGAAGTCGAGAAAGACATTGGAGATCATCATTTTCAATCTTCTCCTCTCTAATTTCACAAATGAAGAAACTGAGGCTTGGAATGGCTAGGCAATTTGCGAGCACTTCAGCTTGAAATCAGGTCTCATGACTATAAGGCATTCACCTTTCCACTGTTTCCACTGTTTCATATCAGGAAGAATTATGATGAAAGCTAGACAATCAAGGTGGAATGAGTCCTGGCTTGGGAATTAGAGGACCTGGGTTCCAGTCCTGCCTTTGCTACTCAGTATACCTATAGGGCCCTGGTCAAGTCGGTCTCCACTTTTTCATATATAAAATAAGGGGGTTGGACTACTAAATGGCTTCTAAAGCCCCTTCCAGCTCTAAACCTATGTTCTAATAAAATTTTATTGGGTCTGACAATAGTTTTGGGACTCTACAGCCAATGCTCTTTACACTATATGCTGAAAGCCCTAGTAGAAAGAGGGCTGCCCTTGGGGTCAGGAGACCTTAATTTGAATCTTACCTTAAATTCCTTCCTTCCTTCCTTCCTTCCTTCCTTCCTTCCTTCCTTCCTTCCTTCCTTCCTTCCTTCCTTCCCTGTCTCTTATACACA
>NW_025384854.1:0-5329 GCF_016433145.1 Gracilinanus agilis
TATATAAATATATAATATATAAATGTACAGATATGTTTATACATGTAAAATGTAACAAGATATTATAATAATATGATTTGTTATAAACATGAATTAAATTATAATACATATGCTTATCCAAGAGAAATAAATTCTTATATTAGCTATGCCCCAAAATCCATGTCTCATTCTTTTTTCCCTCTCCCACCTTCCTAAGAAGGCAGGCAATATAATATATAGGTCATACATATATTAGCATATGATACATATTTTCCTGTTCATCATGTTATGAAACAAGACATATATTGCTTACAGTAGAAAAAATTCATGGAGGAAATAAAAGGAAGAATCGTATGTTTCAATTTGCATTTAGACTCTGTCAATCCCTTCTTTGATGCTGGATATCCTTTTTTTTTTTTTTTGTCATGAGCCTCTTGGAGCTGTCCTGGATCCTTGCCTTGTTGATAATAAGTAAGTCATTTACAGTTGATTATCACACATTGTTGTTACTGTGTACAAAGTTCTCCTGGTTCTGCTCACTTCATTTTGCATCACTTCATATAACTCTCTCCAGGTTTTTTTTTTGTTATCATCTTGTTTGCCGTTTTTTATGGCACAATAATATTCCATTACAATCATATACCACAACTTGTTCAGCCATTTGTCAATTGATGGTCATCCCTTTAGTTTCCAACTTGAACTTGGTTTTACAAAATATTTTGATAATTGTATTTCAAAATAATGGCTTACTTTATAATCTTACATATTTTGATTCATGCCTCTAAAAACATCATTCTAAGAAAGACCTCACCAGATTGTCAGAAGTGTCCATGCCACATGTAAAAAAAGTTAGGAATCTGCATTAGGCTCAGACTGGATTTTTAAATATAAGAAAGCATTCATGTATATTTCATAAACATAATAATTTTTGTCTCTATCTGACATCTCTCTCCCTCCCTTCCTTCTTCCCTCTGTCCCTTCCTCCCTCTCTTCTCCTTTCTCCTTCTCCTTCTCCCCCTCATACTCCTTGTCCTCCTCCTCATTTTTCTATTCTTCTTTCTTCTTTCTTCTTCTTCTTCTTCTTCTTCTTCTTCTTCTTCTTCTTCTTCTTCTTTCTTTTTCTCTTCTTCTTCTTCTCTCAATCTCTAATCTATCTCTGTCTGTTTACTAAACCTATGATTTAATCAATGCAAGCTCCTGGTAAGGAACTTCCTCTATTCACCCAAAACAATATTTGATCTGAAAATTATAATCCTAGAGAGCTTCTTAGGGGGGCACTGATAAATCAAGGGGCTTGTCCAGGATCACACGCCCAATATGCATGAGATGTGGGGCTTGAACTCACTTCTTTTGGCTTCTAAGATCAGCCTTCAAGCTATCATGCTTCATTATCCACTCTTCTATTCTGCCTCTCACTTGGACCTAACTCCAGGAAAATCTCTAGTTTAGAAATGGAACCTATCTAATTTTACATTGAGCTATGCCCTTCTAGTATAAAATGACATTATCATTTGTTGCTTTAAAAAATGTACATCAATGTCAAGGAGAGGTTGCAAAAGGTCAGACTAAAGCTTTTCTTTATATCCAAATGGTTATAAACCAGTTCTCTAGAGATCAAATTACACTTTCCAATCTCCAACGTAATTTATTATTACTTGATGTTCTAATATTTCATTGAATTTTGCTATAAAAATTCCCTATTTGTGAAGTACAGATATCCGGCATTAAGTTTCAGGCAACAAAAGTTAAACCAAATTCAACCACTATTTTCTTTTGACAGATGCCAGAGAAGTCAAAGAGATAATCAATAATATAGTTAAGCAACAAGTTTATTTAAGAACTTATGTACCAGATACTATGCTATGTGCTGGGGATACAAAGAATGAAATGATCTCTACTCAGAAGAAACTTAAATTCTAATGATGAAGAAAACATGTAACATTGGAATAGATCCATTAAAAATAGAAGTTGAATACAAACAAATATATTCAAAGAAGTTAAATACAAGGTGGTCCAGGAGGGAGAGCATAAATTAGTGGTTGTGGGGAATGGGAAGGATTTCATACAGAAGATTGTCCTTGAGCTGACTGTCAAAGGAAGACAAGGTCTTTATGAACTATTAGTATGGAGGGAGTTCAATCCAGGCATGTGGGACCAACTGTGGAAAGACATAGAGAAAGAAGATGGAGTGTCATGTGATGAAGGAAGAGAAAGTCAGTTTGATTGGATCAGAGAGTGTGGACTGAGCAATAATACCCAATGAGGCTGGAAAGATAAGTTGAAGCTAAGTTGTGCAGAACATTAAAAGCTAAAAGGATGACTTCATATTTGACCCTAGAGGCACTAAAGCCATTAGTGTTGATTGTCATATGGCCAGATCTACAGTTAAAGAAAATTACTTGAGCAAGAGCGTGAATGATAGACTGGAAGGGAGAGTGATTTGAGGAAAAGAGATCAATTAAGAGACTGATGTAATAATATAGGCTAGAGGTGAAGAGGACCTGAACCAAGTGAAGAGTAAAGAGAAGAGGTTAGCTGAAAGAAATAAAATAGGTAGAAATGGTATTATTTGGAAACTGAATATGTGGGTTAAGAAAGAGAAAGTCCAGGATAATATTGAAGTCAGGAACCTGGGAGACTGGAAAGATGTGGTATCCTCAAGAAAAATAGGGGAAGAAAGGGAATAATAAATTATTTAGGGACTCCCATAACCAGGCATGTACTAAACACTTTTCACAAATATTATCTCATTTAACCCTAACAACAACTTTTCAAGGTAGGTGCTATTAATATCCCCATTTTAGAATTGAGGAAACTGAGGCAAAAAGAGATTAAGTGAATCTCCCTGGGTCACACAACTAATAAATGTGTAAGGTCAGATTTGGATTTTTCTGATTCCAGATTCATTACTTTAACCACTTAGTTGCTTCTGAGAGGTGTTTGGAAGTGGGAAGAGTGTGGGAATAAAAATAATGTGTTTGTTTTGGGAAAGGTTGAATTTAAGATGTCCCATATCCTCCAATTTGAAATGTACAATTGCTACCAACATTTATTTTATGGAATTAGAAAAAATAACAAAATTCATCTGAAAGAACTAAAGGTCATGAATATCAATGGATCAATGAAAAATGTGAAGGAAAGTAGTATTACTATACCAGATCTCAAACTGTATTACAAAGAGGTAATCATCAAAGCAATCTGGTACTATCTAAGAAATAGAGTGATGAAACAGTGGAATATTAGGTACACAATACACAGAATTAAATGACTATAATAACCTAGTTTTTGACAAACTCAAAGATCCAAGCCTTTGGGTCAAGAAATCACTATTTGAAAAAAAAATTCTGGGAAACTGGAAAACAATTTGGCAGAAACTTGGTATGGACCAACATCTCACACTGTATACTGAAATAAGGTCACAATGTATACATGATTTATACATAAAAGGTGATATCATGAGCAAATTAGAAAGCATGGAGAAGTTTACCTGTCAGATTTATGGATAAAGGAAGACTCTACAATCAAACAAAAGATAGATAGCATCATGAGATATGAAATGGATAGTTTTAATTATATGAAATTACAAAAATTTTTATATAAACAAACCCAATGAAACCAAGATGAGAGGGAAAGCAGGAAACTGGGAAAGAAATTTATGGGAAGTTTCTCTGATAAAGCCTCATTTCTCAAATATATAGAGAACTGAGTCAAATTTATAAGAATACAAGTTATTCCCCAAAGAGTAAAAGGACAAAGGATCTAAATAGGCTATTTTCAGAAGAAGAAATCAAAGCTATAGTCCTATGAAAAAATGCTCTAAATCACTATTAGAGAAATGCAAATTAAAGCAACTCTAAGGTACCATTTCACACCTGTATTATTGACCAATAAAGTAAATTAGTAAATGTCAAAGTAAAATGACAATTGTTGGAGGCATGTGGAAAAATAAGGACAATAATGCATGGCTGGTGAAGTTGCGAACTGATCCAACCATTCTGGAGAGCAATTTGGAACTATGCCCAAAGGGCTATAAAACTGCATACCCTTTGACTCAGAACGTCACACTAATAGGTTGGTGACCCAAAAAGATCAAAGAAAAAGGAAAAGGACCTATATGTATAAAAATTTTATGGCACTTCTTTTTGTGGTGGCAAAGAATTTGGAAACTGTGGGAATGCCCATCAAATTGGATGGCTGAATAAATTGTGATATATGATCATAATGGAATATTATTATGCAATAAAAAGTGATAAGCAAGATGCTTTTAGAAGGACCTGAGAAGAGTTACATTAACTGATGCAAAGTAAAATGAGCAGAACCTGAAGAATCTTGTACACAGAAATAGCAATAGTGTACAAATGATCAACTGGAAATGACTTAGCTATTCTTAGCAATATAATTATCTAAGACAATTCTGAAGGATTTGTGATAGAAAATTCCATCCACCTCCAGAGAAAAGACCGATGGAATCTCCTTTAAAAACTCTTTTTGGACTTCCGGTTAAGATGGCGGCAGTGTAAGGAGCAGCTGCTTGATCTCTCCTGGCCGAAGCATACAGGACCCCTCAAGGGGAAATAAAAACGAGTCCAGAGGAACGAAGGAACCCCACAACAGGGCGCAGCATTGAAGGTACGCAGAATTGGGGCATTTCCATGCTATAAAGGGGTGAAACAGCTCTCACTAAAACGGGAGAGGAAGAAGCCCCTCCCCCACCCCCCACACCACACACCTTGCACAACACCAACGCACAAGAGTGAAAACAGGACTGGGGCAACCAGATAATCACTGGCAGCCCCGGGGCTTGTACTTGTGTGCTGCAAGAGGAGGGACCCCAGGTGGCTGGGGGCTCCCACGACTTTCCCCAAGCATCCACTTGGGTGAAGGCACCACCTGGGGCTGGGACAAAGGCCTCTAAAACTCCGCCTTTCCCAAGCACTGAAGGCATCACCTCAGGTGCGAATAAAGATCTCCAGCCCACGGACTTTCACTACCTTCTGCGGGGGTGAAGGCAGGCCCTAAGAGCATCTGCGCAGGCAAAGGCAGTGCCCTAGGCTTGAATAATGATCTCCAGCCCAGGCTTGGACCTCCAGTGAAGAGCTGGTGCAGACCCAGCACGGCAGTGAAAGCAGCCCCAAAGACTGCTGAAGGAACCTCGGGCAGAGGGGCAGACCGGGAACTACCAGGAGGCCTGACCCCAAGGACAAGGAGACCAGAGCCCCCGGGAGCTTGCAAGGCACAGGCAGACCCTGAGTGCAAAGACAAAGCTGAAAAGGGGCGGGGCCAACAATGGCCAGCAATAAGGAAGTCCAGAAGAAAAAGACTATCAAGAGAAACTCTGGAACACTCGACA
>NW_025384855.1:0-2986 GCF_016433145.1 Gracilinanus agilis
CCACTTGGTGGAAAGCACCTATTAAATGTTTAATGACTGATTGACATGGATGTAATCTTTCCATCTAAATATTCATTCACCTAAGAGCTAGGAAGAATAAATATGAAGATGGGGGAAAACTGGAGGTGCCATGTGTTCACAGCCACGTATTGGCCTGCAAGGAGAAGGTACACCATTGGGGCTACCTCTTTTTCACCTAGAGGCAATTTCTTCTTCTATCACCAACAGGAAAGAGAAAGACCTTCTCCACTGGAGCCTTTTATATGAGCTCTCACTTCTGGTCCAGCAGCCAATTAAAGAGATAGGTAGATAAACAGACCTGCAGACAGACAGCTAAAGGAACAGACAGCGTTTATCAAGCACTTCTTATGTGTCAGGCATCTCCACTTGAATATTCTCTCCTCTCATGGTTTTATTGATATTTTTCTTTCACTCTTCTTTGATATAGCATCATCTTTTCAATCTTAACTTCATTTATCTCAAATCTATCCACCTTAGTACAGTCACAGAACTTCTATATTTATTCCAGCCTTCATCACCCCTTGCCTGGCTTATTAAAATAGCCTTCTGAATGGGTCTCCCTGCCCCCAATCTCCCCTCTCCAACGTAGCCTCCCCACACTGCCAAATTTATGTTCCTAAAACACAGATGGGATCATGTCATCCGTCCCTATTCCATACACAGTCAATAATTCCCTATTGCTTCTAGAAGAAAATACAAGCCCCTTACCCTGGCATTGAAAGCCCTCCATAATATGCCTCTTATCAGTATTTATTTCATATTACTTGCCTTCCTACATCCTGCACTCCAGTCCTATTAGCCTGCTTGCTGTTCTCTATATACAATACTCTATCGCATCCCTACCTCAGACAAGAGAATTCTTAGCTTCTTTCCAAGATCAAGTGCTATCTCCTATACAAGAGTTTTTGAGACCTCCCTCTGGAAGTTTCTATGCATTTACTTGTATACGTGTCAAGATTGTCCCCCTCCCATCCCAGAAGAATATACATTTATTTTTTTCTTTAAAATTTTAATTTTATTTTAAAAAATATTTTCCCATGCTGCCATGATTCATTATTCTTTCCTTCCCCCCTTCCAGAGCCAACAAGCAGTTCTATGGGTTAGAAGACAAATTGAGGGCAGAGATTCTTTCGTTTCTGAATTTTGTCTTTGTTCCCAGGACCTGGCATATAGTGGGTGCCTAATAAATGGTGACTTTAATTGAATTCAGTAGATGTTTAATGATGGTGATAAAATACTATGCAAGAGAATTGTTGAGTGCTATGGTCTTGCCAGCAATGAACCTCATTTTCTAATATTCTGATGACATTTTTGATCAATAATGGGCAGATGAAGGCAGACATGGCAGGCCTATCAGATCTGAAGATGATACAAAGCTGGTAGGGATAGCTAACAATGAAAAGATAGTATAGTACAGAGGAAAGAGCCTAGGAATGATAATCAGGAGAGCTGGTTTCAAAGTCCAGCTCTGTTAATTCATGCCTATATAATACTGGGTAAATCAGTTAACCTCTTTAGGATTCATTTTTCTGATTTGTAAAATGATCTCTCCTTGCCCAAAATCTATGATCCTTTGCAATAGAATTCAAAAATATTTCAACAGGCTAGGAGAATGACTGAAACTAATAAGACAAAATTTAACATGGATAAAAATAAAATAATATTTCCGTTCAAAAAATCAGCTGCATAAGTGCAGTAGCAAAGGTATAGGGTGTGCATGTATATGTGTATGTGGAGTTTTCTTTGGCATTCATTACCAGCTTTACCTCATTTTGAGCTTTTGGTATCCTGACACAAATTGGAACAGTACCAATGTTAAACTTTTCTATTAAAAATGTATTCCTGGCCTCAGACATTTCCTACCTGTGTGATCCTGGGCAAGTCATTTAACCCCCATTGCCTAGCCTTTACCATTTTTCTGCCTTGGAAACAATACTGATTCTAAGACAGAAGGTAAGGTTTTAAAAAATCTCCTCCCTTAGCTCTTCTTTGCTCCTTCCTCAAATATTCCTAGAGAACTGTTATTCCCTCCCTACCTAGGAGAAGTCCTTGAGGGCAGGGATGTTTCTTTTTCATCATCAATCATCTCCTTTTTTCTCCTTGGTGTTGTTGTTCAATGGTATCTGACTTGTCGTGACCCCATCTGGGGTTTTCTTGGCAAAGATACTGGAGTGGTTCGCCATTTCCTTCTCTGGCTCATTTTATAGCTGAGGAAACTGAGACAAACAGGGTGAAATGACTTGCCAAGGGTCACATAGCTAGTAAGTGTCTGAGGCCAGATTTGAACTCAGAGAGATGAATCTTCCTGATTCCAAGCCCAGTGCTCTATCTACTCTACCACCCAGCTGCTCCCATTCTTCTCCTTGACTCTTTTCTCTGTAGGCTTTGGTGACATTACTCTCTGTCCTAACACTCTCCTTGTTCCTTCTCAGTCTCCTTTGCTGCATCTTCATACAAGTCACCCTCATTAACTCTAGATGTCCCTCAAGGCTCTGCCTGGGTAATTTTCTTTTCCCTCTATGCATAATCCCATTGGTTCCCAGAGTTCAACAATCAGCTCTATGCAGATGTTTAGATGCATTTGTCCCATTAGGCCTACTCTTCCCCTCTTGGATCTTTCAAACTGCATGTCTCAAAGACATCTTATACTCAACATGTCCCAAAATGAACTCATTATCTTCCTCCCAAAACCTTGTGTATATTTGTATGTGTATGTGTGTTTCCTTTTCTTGGTATACCCAGTACCAAGCAATGTGCCTTGTTCATAATGGGCGTAAACACATTTGTGGCATTCAATTTGATTGGATCCACATTCTGTCACCTGTCAAATGTGATAATATTTGTAAAGCACTTAGCTGAGTGCTTAGCACATAGAAGGCTTTTCATAAAAGATTATTCTTTTTTCTTTCTCCTTCTTTGCTTCCATCTTCTATACATACTATATATATATATATACATATATACA
>NW_025384856.1:0-9006 GCF_016433145.1 Gracilinanus agilis
ATTTCTTTCCTATTTTATTTCTATACATAGCTATACCCCAGATAACACAACCGACCTTAGCAGACCTAAGACTTCAAAGCCGTAGGGGGCCTTGGGGGGGCACTCTGCTGTCCAATTCTGCAACTCAGAATCTTAAGAGAGCTGCAAGAGGCATTGAGGTGTTCAATGACTCTTACACAACATCTTATACTCGTGAATATATCCCTTTGGCCAGAAGGCTCTTGAGGAGGGATTTTCAGGGCAGAGAACATTTTCAAAAGTCTGAAAGAAGGATGCTTCCAAGACAGCCTGTCTTTTGGCATTCTTCCAGACAGGATGAAGAAATAGCCATCTATGCCTTTGAATCATCCAGCTAACGCACTTTCTACTTTATATTCCTGGAGGCTAGTCCTTTCCCCCAGCATTTGAGCTCTCTTGCTAATTGACAGTATGCCATGGGTCACCTGTCTCATCACATGTCCCTGGTTCTCCTAAACCCAGCTTATGAGGTAACTTGTTGTCAGAGTATCTATTCCATAAATCGATATTCCTAACCCAGAGCTCTGGCCAGGTTTGTTTTTTTTTTTTTTCTCTCACTTAATAAGCTCCAAGGACTCTATCATTTCTAGGAAAACAAACAAACAAACAAACAAAAACACAGGAATTCCAAGAAACTAGCTGTAGGCAATATAGGTATGACTACCAGTAATGAATAATAAATCCCAGAAGTTACCCAGATAAACCCTCATAGATACCATGGCCTGAGGACTGGTGCTGATCTTCTTTCCATCAGATGAGTAATAGGTTTCTGTGTAGCCTGTCGATATGTGGTCCCTGGGGAAAAAGAAATCAGCAGTTACTTATGCTATCATCAAACGAAGGGAAACTCTGTTATATGACTTGCTTCTCATTCTTTCTAAAGAGTCTTAGAATTGGAAGGGAGTCCAATGGTCAGCTAATCCAATTCTTGTCCAGAGGAAGAATTTTCTTTACATCACATCATCCAGCACAGAATTAAGTTGGAGGATCACAGTTCAAATCCCACTCCTTTCATGCACAAATCACTTATTCTTTTAAGAGGCTTTGGCCCTCCCTCCATAAAATGAGGGAGTTGGGCTCTAAGGTTGTTTGTTTTTTTTTTCCCCAGTTCTGAATTTCTTTTCTTTAGAGACAATAAGTCTTGCTAATATTCTTTCCATAATATCTCTTCTATCTTGCTTCTTTTCTCTCTTCCCACAACTACTAACCTATTTCTTCTCAACCAGACTATAGTAACAGCTTCCTCCTAACTGTTTTCACTGTTTCCAGTCTCTGCCCTCTCCTTTACGTCATTCATACAGTTTCAGAATTGATATTACTAAAGCACAGGGCTCATCGTTAGCTCCTAATTGCTTGAAGGATAAAATAAAAATGACTCTATTGGGCATTTAGGAGCACTTCACAATCTGGCTACATCTGGTCTTTCTATACTGGCTTCCCAAACTTTCCCTATTGCACTCTATATCATAACCAAATTGGAATCCGTATTGTTGTCCATATGTAAACTACATCCTACTTCCATCTCCCTTCATAACTGTGCAAAAACTGTACAAGTGAGCCATACCAAGAATGCACACTCTCCTAGTTTTTATCTCTTGGAATCCTCAACTCACTCCAATATGTTGCTTAGGGGTAATATTCTATAAGAGAACTTTGAAGATCATCTATGTTGTTACCCATGTCCCAACCCCTAAAGAAAGATCTCTTTTTTCTTACAATTCCCTCATATTAAAAACTATTATTTCATAGACAAGGGCAGCTAGCAGAACAGTAGATAGAGCACTGGGCTTTGAATCAGGAAGATTCCTCTTTATGAGTTCAAATCCAGTCTCGGATACTTACTAGCTGTATGACCCTGGATAAGTGTTTTAAGCTTGTTTGTCTCAATTCCTCATATATAAAATGAGTTGGAGAAATAAAAAAGGAACAGCTCTGCTGTAGCTTTGCCAAGAAAACCAGAAATACATCACAGGAATGAACAAGAACAATTTTGATAGTTAAAGAGATCACCTTAACTTCAGGCCAAAACTATCCTTTTCCCAAACACCTCAGTGGTAACTGAGGCTGAGAATGACCCCGATTACATCTATTCACTATTTCTTTGCTCTGATCACATAAAAGCTCATTCAGATTCCCTGAAGTGGACATTTAACTCTATTCCCACTTCTCTTTCCATTTCTTCAGAATTTATGCTATTTTTGCAATTTCTAGGTTCCTTTTAATTCCATTATTCCGTAAAATGCTTAATTTTAGTAATAAAATAGACATTTGTATACTACTTTTAAGTTTGAAATGCATATATTATCCTACCTGAACCTTCCAATAGATACTGATTTAGGCTGCCACCACCACCACCATTTTATAGACAAAGAAACTAAAGGTCAAAGAGGTTGTGACTTCCCCATTGTCCCACATATAGTAACAGACAGAGAAAAGATTTGGACCCAAATCTTCCTGTGTTTAAGTTCAGTAGTAAAATACCAGAATTAGTATGAAGAATGTCCTCTGCTTCTGCTCCTCTCAGGCTAACATTTCCCCGGGGATCCCTAGGTCCTTTTTTCTTCTTGGAAAAGATCAGCTTGGAAAATGAAAGCAGTGGCAGATTCGCCAATCAATTCTCCATTAGTTTCTTCAATTTCCATTTGAAAGTGTATGTTCCAACATTCAAAATGGGTTTTAACGCTCAATGGAATCAGTTTAGACAACGAGACTTACTTGTTCTGGTTCAGTTGAAAGATTACATTTTCCCCATTTAATGTAATTTGATATTGCACCTCTGGTTCATATTTTTCCTGAAAAAAGTAATCATTATTATTAATCAAAGTAAAAGCTTTTTTTAAAAAACTCTTCTAGATTGAATACAGAACCTTTAATCTGGAAGGGACCTTAGAGAATAACTAGTCCTATAATCATCAATTCATTTTCAGTAAGGAAGTATGATTTAATCAGCTTGGCAAAGTCTCAGTGCAGAATCCACCCCTAAGCATACCATAACCCCTCAAAGACTTAGAACATAAGTCCTAGAGGAGGGGTTTTCTTTTTTTTTTTTTTAACCCCTTACCTTCCTTCTTGGAGTCAATACTGTGTATTGGCTCCAAGGCAGAAGAGTGGTAAGGGCAAGGCAATGGGGGTTAAGTGACTTTCCCAGGGTGAGGGGTTTCCTAACTGATATCCACAGATGGGTTCTGTGAACTTGTATGGGAAAAATGAATACTTGTTGATTGACTGAAAACTAGATTGAAATATAATTAGTGGTTAAGAGATTTTTAGTACTGTCACCACTTCATTAAGAGAATTAGTCACATCAACTAGCTACACTAAAAAATTATAGTCCTGGTGCTATCCTGCTTTGCCTATTGGTAAAATTCCAGCTTGTGATATCAGCTTTATGCCTGGCATTTGCTGATCAGTTGATTATTTTACCTGATTGGGTTTTCCTCATCTGTTATTAGTTCTTTGATGCAGAAATCTTTACCTTCGTCTTTGCCTTCAGTACAAATTCCAGCCATATTCATCCTGCTCTGTCCTATATAAGACATCTAAAAATGCTACTTATAGCCCACTGCTTTTTATATACCACAGGACTGAGCATTCCCAGCATAAATGAACCAGTTAATAAAATGTCTCTGCAGTACCTAGCAATGGATTCCTGACTATTTTTATAGCATTGATTTCATTTTGTTTTTATTTTATTTTAGGCATTTAAAATCCTTCTGAGAAGGGGCCTGTCATCTTCATCCACTGTAAAAAGGGGTCTACACACAAAAGCAGTTTTGAACCCATGATCCAATGCATTATCTGAGACCTACAGAGGTTAAGCAACTTGATCAGAATCCCTTGGATAATACGAGGCAGACGTGAGATTTGAACCAAGATCTGCCTGACCTGTCCAGTATTTTATTTTTTCCCCTAAGTTGTCTCCATGGCTCTCATTTCACATTATAAATTTTATGCCATAAATTGAGCTGGGAAAGGAATTCAAGGCAACTGATGTCTTATATTTATGGAGTTCTGGTAGGGCCAAATGTAAAAGATTCAAGCTAACATACACCTTCTGGAGAATGACTAGCTAAGCAGGGGGATGATACCTAGCAGTTCTAGACATACAATTGCTGCTGAGGAAAAGTTTATTATAACATGACAGTCCATTCTTCACACTTGGGCAAAACTTCATGGATTGACCCATGCACTTAGAGATGACCATTCATGCTGAGTTAGTACCCAACTGAAAACACGATACATCAAAGGAGGTAGACTTCATGGAACAGTCAGGGCCTTTTTGTGGGTTAGTGGATTAAAATACTGGACCTGTAAGTCAGAAAGCCCTGAGATTTCCTCCTGTCTCAATAATTTACTAGTTATTTGACCCTGGGAAAATTATTTAGCATCTATTAGCTTCATTTTCCTCATCTGTAAAATGGAGATAATGATAGCACCTACCTCTCAGGCCTTCCATGAGTGCAAAATGAGAGAGTGGTTGTAAAAAATACTTTGAAAAACTTACCATGCTAGATAATGCTAGCCATTGTTATCTGTCATTTGAGAGTACTTTCTCACTTCATGAATGTGGGTTCCATTGAGTTTAGGCAGCACAATGAGATCCATGGATCCATCTCTGAGACTTTACCCATCTAAGAAAATGTTATTTCGGGGAGGCTATGTTTTCCAGGCTGACGCCCCCCGCCCCCAGGGACATCCTCAGTGGTTACCTTTTTGCCATCAGACTCTGTTGGGTTTCCTTGAATCTCTCTTTCCTGAATGAGATAAAGTTTTTGAGGATAAACCACTTCATATTGTTTGGCCTCCTGTAATTCATTTATAATGATTGCTAGAAAGAAGGAGAGAGATTGAATTTAAGATGTGGAGATTGACGTCCTTCTGTAATTGTTTATGATCCGAATAATTCTTGAAAAGTTATAGTCACTCCCATATCCTTCCTCTCATTTAGTCCACTTGCAGATTCTCAAAATTTCAGCCAGAAGAGACCCCAGAGATCAGTTAGTCTAATTTCTACTGACAATAAGAATGTGCTCAAGAACCCTCTAAGATTCAATGAACTTCATAGAACAGGAATGCAAGGAGGTAGCCTCTTTTTCATTCTTGCATGTTTAATCATTAAAGATCTCTTTTCATTATGTCTCAGTCTCTTCCTGTCTCAGTAAGATAATTTATTGGAAGGAATTTCAGGCTCATAATCTGAACTTGTCACCTAGCATTTATTGAGCAGCTACTATGTGCCAGACATTATGATAAACATTAATTTAGGGCAGAAAAAAGGTTCCTTAATTCCTATTTATAATAGTATGTATACATATTTTTCTAGTAGCACTAATATTCATCTTTTATTCTATTTCTATAGCATGTTGACTAGCTTCTTCTTTTGCATAACCGATTGAATTCTCCAGAGGCAGTATTTCTTAATTTTTAAGTTATTAAATTAATTGGCACTCATGAAAATCTACTCTAGTGATGGGCAAACTACAGCTGCGGGACAGATGCAGCCCCCTAAAATGTTCTATCCAGGTGCTCCACAGTGTTCCTAATCTGACGAATACAATGAGTAGGATACAATACAATGAAACTTTCAAAGAGTTGCCTTAGAAAGAGACTGACAGATGAGCATTTCCTTTCCTTTGGCCCCTCTTTAAAAAGTTGGCCCATCACTGAGTTAGAAGATTCTCTACATAATCTGAATGGATGTCAATGAGCTCGCGCAGGGCAAAAGAGAACATTACTGTGGTACAATATAGATCCCATGGGATGTCACTACTTATGCCCTTCCCAAGACATTTCTGATTGGAAATTCACCAGAGAAGGTGGACCTGGAGACCTTAACTCCTTGCTCATTATTTTATTACAGGAAGAGGCATATCTCAAGTATGCGGAGAAGCCCCTTCCTCTCTACCATATGGCTAAACCAACATGACTGCCTAGTGCCTTGTAGCTAGAACTTGCTGACTTAATTTATTCTTTCAAGTTGGTCAAGTGGTTGCTTGTCCCTGCCCCAAATCCTGTTATTCTCAACAAGGATCTCCACAAAAGTGAGCACCCAACTCAGTTTCAACTTATTTGATAAAAAATATCCCAATTCAATATTAAGTTTACCCAGTCTCATCATGTGGATGAACTCCAGCAGCTTCCTAATGCTTTTTGTTCAGCCATTCCCCAATTATGGGGCATCCCTTTAGTAAATAATTCAAAGACAAAAAGGTGAAGAATGGAGTATTAGGTGAAAGGAAGAATGATAAGGCCAATGTCACAGGATCATAGAATGAATGTGTGGAGGGGAATACATTGCAAGAAGACTGCAAAGGTATGACGGGTCCTTTTAAAGGAGGAGATAGTCAAGGAGTCATGTAAAAATATGAACATTTAAGTTCTTCATAATCTGGCCCATTATGATTCCCTTAGGCTTCTAATACTCTACTTCCCTCTGTATACTCTATGATATGGCTACATGACCTATTTTCAGTTCTTCAGACCTGACTCTCCATCTCTGGCCACTGAGTCTGAATTGGCTGTCCTCCATGCCTGGCAGGTTTTGTATCCTCACATCTATCTCTTGTTTTACTGAGATTTCTTCAAGACTTAAGTCAAAATCCATCTTCTAAGAGAGAACTGTCTCTCCACCCAATTGCCAATGCCTTCCCTTCTGAGATAACCTTACCTGTGTATAAGTGGCACCACCATTCATTGGTTTCATGTCAACTCCTAATTCAAATGCAAAGCCTTCATTCTCTATCTTACCTTGACTAACATGGAGAATAATACTATTCTCATCACATCTAAATGGCACTTTGATATAATTGAGAAAGATTCTGCAAGCTGAAAGAGCTATTTAGTCTTGTATTGGCAAATATAGTTTAATGTCATCTATGACTATTATGTGATTAATAATGTTTTTATTTGTCTCTAATTAATTTTATTTAGTAGAAATGAAGAGAAAGGTAAATAATGTCTAATCAGCAATCCTATAAAATACTTTATGTCCAAAGAGGCTAAAATCTCAGCTGTCCTTCAGATTATAACTTGTTACTGATTCTTTTTATAACATTCTTTTCAATATACATTGGGAATCCTTCATGTTTAATATCTTTTAGTGTGTGGGTGGTCTGAAATAGTTGCCCCATACTCTCTTCCTATGTAACTTCACATTGGATATTGAGTGTCTTTCTACTCCCATTTTTGGGGAAGATAGAGGCATGAACCCAACATAAGAACGATAAAAATAAACAAAAATAAAACAATCCTAAGCTTTAAGTACTGTGCTCTGGGTGTGGTTTTATGAACCAGAATGTGAGAAAAGGGAACCTGGCCCAGTCCCTTCTCCCATCAAAGACCAGGCTCCCCTAGGATTAAGCCTGCTCTGGACCATAAGCCTCAGCCTAGAGTGGAGGAGACTTTTTATCAGAGAGAGTGAACACAGTACCTCCTACTTCCATCAGTTATTTTTTTGTTAAGTATGTTATAATATGTTATTATATGACATAAAATAACATATTATAATACAGTATAATATTATATATCATATCATACTATACCATACAATCATATAATATCAAAATATAGCACAATAAAATATATAACATGACATAGCTAATAAGTATCTCTGTCCACTACCATCCAGAACCTCCAAATCTCTTCTCCAGGATACCTATCTTTAGTTGCTTCAAGCAATCCTCATACAGAAATGATTCAAGTACCTTTGAGGTTTTCCTCCTCTCTCTTTTCCTTAGCATATCAATCCTTTTCCTGCCACTAAATTTTGGTACCAAGAACTCTATACAATATCCCACAAGATACAGTCTGATCAGGAGAGAGGACAGCTGGACAGATGCCTCTCTATCCTTCCTCCTTTAATGCCTCCCAAGGTCCATTAGTTTCTGTTTTTTTTTTTTTTTAACATCGACATCACACTACCATCTCATATTGCAGTTCTCTAAAACCCTTAGATTTTTTTTTCAGAAAAAGATTAAAAATCTCTCTTACTCTGCTTCCCCCAACTGTACTTGAGAAACTGATTCTTTGCAGCCATATCGAAAAGTTTATATTTATCTTAATTAAAACTCATCTTATTTCCAATCCAGGACATTTCCACTAAATAGCTTAGCCAACAAGTGAGCCTGCTTACCTTGAGTCTGAACCATGAGCCCTAATACAAAAAGCAGAAGGCCGAGAGACATGGTGGCAGAGTGTGAGAAATGGGTCCCACTCTCACGTTGCTGCCTTGAGAGTACTCCTGCTTTATATCTTCCTAGCTTCTCCTAAACCAAAAGGTTAATTCAAGGTCTCCTCTATTAAGTACTTCAGGGTTTCGTAATGGAGCCCTTCAGCTGCCTGTAAACAGTTCCGGTAATCACTCTGAATAACTTCCTAACACACGAGAGCAGCTTCAGTAACAAGACCGCAGAACTAGATAAGGACAGGAAAAGCTTTTAGTCAACCTCATTCTTTTCTACAGAAAGGGAAACTGATGTCAGAGCGGAGGAAGTGACAGGGCTGAGCCTAGAAAAACTAGGCTCATTCTGATAGTTCCCAACTACCAGGGACTCCCATGCTGAGGCATTATGTAGGAGATGAAGGGACCTTGCTCTCCTCATCAGTCCTGCTAGTGTTCCAGAGAAGTTGGCCTCTCCTCTGCAGTGTCCTCCTCCCCTTACTGAGAATCAAATATCTACAGCCCCATCCTCTCAAATTATTATTATTTTTTTGTCTTAACAGAAGTATAACAAGCAGCTTCTCTTGTGGGTTAAAGCCTGCGTTACGTTTTGACCATGTAAAAACGAAAACAAACATAAAAACAAAATGGAAACAATCTTTGTACTTTGTTCAAGTAAATTCAATCTAACTCAGCAAAAATGTATTACATTTTTACTGTGTAAGCCTCTAGAACTGATGGAGGGAAGGAGGAGGAAGGAAGGAAGGAAGGAAGGAAGGAAGGAAGGAAGGAAGGAAGGAAGGAAGGAAGGAAGGAAGGGAGGGAGGAAG
>NW_025384857.1:0-4281 GCF_016433145.1 Gracilinanus agilis
CTGATATACCTGTGTGAACTTGGGCAAATCAACCTTCCAAGGCCTCAGTTTCTTCTTCTGTAAAAATGAGGAAGTTGGACTAGATGGCCTCCGGAGTTCCTCTCAGGTCCTTTAAGGAAGAAAAAGAATCTTCAGCAGGAAACAGAGATCATAGACTATTGCCTCCCATGACCTAATAGCAGCAAGAATTAAAAAAGAAATCAAACATTTTTCTTCAGGGGGAGAGGGAGGAATAAATATTGTAGACAAAATTTGTGGTGGGTGGCAGATAATGTTTAAAATGCTTAAGAGAACAAACTTCCTTGGCACATTAATAGAACCCATTTGAGTACAAATAGCAGAATTATTCATTATAAATAATCATCCACTCTATCACAGATGCAAAATGACTCTATTAGGCCATAGTTTGAATGAATGTTGGCTTTCTTTAAGTTCCTGTATCTAATTAAAAGTAATGAAACATATTTCTTTAAGAATATTCTACAATTCAAATTCATCATTCACTCAAATTATTTTATATTAGTAAGGAAGTTATTTTTAGTAATCTCTATGCAAATCTACAATTATTCTAGTTTATTAGAGAGGCTTTGGTCTCTACTTTTCCATGATATATTCTCTAGGAAAAGCTGGCTGATATAAAAGAAATTATCAGCAATTCTATATATCATTGACAAAAACCAGTAGGAAGCAATAGAAAAATTACATTTCAAATGACTATAGAATTTTTAAAATGCTTGGGAATCTACCTTCAGAGACATAAACAAGAAAGATATTCATATATGGTTATATTCTTATATTCATACAACTACAAAACATTCTTTATAGAAATAAAGACAGAATAATATCAGGAATAGTTATTGCTCATAGTAAGCAGAGCCATTATGATAAAAATTACAGTAATACCTAAATTAATATCTTCAGTGCCATGGCAATCAGACTATCAAAAGATTACAATAGAAAGCTAGAAAAAAAATTTAAAAATTAATCTGGAGGAAACAAAAGTCAAGTATTTCAAGGGAAATAATGAAAAAAAAATGGAAAGAAGGATCAACTACTGGTGCCAGATTTCAAACTATACTCCAAAGAAAAAAATCACAAAAATGACTTAGTTAAACATAGAGAGGTTGATCAGTAGAACAGATTAGTGATACAACATGTAAAGAAAGTCAGTAGGTGAGCATTTAATAAACCAGAAGACACAATTTACTGGGCTAAAGACCCACTATCTGACAAAAATTGGGAAAACAAAAAAAAAAAGTAATTTAAAAAAAAAAGCAAAGAATTTAAATGCTGTGGAGAAGCCAAACTTTACATATTGACTTAAACTTTTTTACTCCTGCCAAGACATGACACCAATCCTACACCTTCTGGAGTGGGTTGGTTATATTACCTCCTGACCAGAGGAATAATTTAAATCACAACACTTTTGATTCTCAGGCCAAATGAACACTAAATAAATCCTTTCCTAGGATAAGAGCAAGTTGGGTTTGCCAAGCCTCCTATGAATAAGTGCCAACTTGCTCTGGAAGACCATTTTTAGAGGACTAGTGAAAATGTAACCTTCTTGATTTCTAAGTGATGCCAGAAAGAGAAAAATGGAAATTACTACACAGATGTGCAGCTGCTGCCCTCCAGCCAATCTGCTTTCCATGGTTCTGTGACCCAGTATACCTCCAGTCAGAGACTCCGCCTACTGCCCTGAGCTCCTGTATGGTGAGCCTTCCCCATTATTGCCCCAATGAGACTCACTACCTTGCCCTGACCCCTACCTCCACTTCATCTCCAGGAACAATAATCAAATAACAAATCAAAACCATTGTTCCTGGAAAGAATGTTTCAATCAATTTCCCTGTGGCTATACTCACCAACCTTGTGACTTCTCAACCTAAGACACCCCTCTCTGACTACACCACTCCATAAAGGGTTGTGTTCCCATATTAGAAATGCAGGGACTATCTTGCTTTTTTTTTTTATTTTGCTACTTATTTTGCAATTTGTGATATGCTAGCAGTATAATATTGCTAGCATTTAATATAGTGCCTAGAAGAAAGCATTTAATAAAATGCCTTTTATTCACCTAGAGCAAAAGATAGAGCCAGACCAATGGCCAAGTAGTTCAGTGCCAGGCAGCCCTTCCTGAGTAATAGCAAGAGACAGGGCCAGGGGGCAGCTGGGTAGCTCAGTGGATTGAGAGCCAGGCCTAGAGACAGGAGGTCCTAGGTTCAAATCCGGCCTCAGATACTTCCCAGCTGTGTGACCCTCGGCAAGTCACTTGACCCCCATTGCCTACCCTTACCACTCTTCCACCTATAAGTCAATACACAGAAGTTAAGGGTTTAAAATTAAAAAAAAAAAATGTAAAAAAAAAAAAAAAAAAAAGAGACAGGGCCAGACCAGTATTTGACAGGCACAGAAGGGCAGCACCTAGGCAGCCAGTTCCTGAATCACAAAGAGAGACAGGGCCAGTCTAACAAAGACAGCGTGGCGATTTTTTTCTTTTTTTTTTTTCCTTTTATTTAATTAATTAATTTAGAATATTTTTCCAAGGTTCCAAGATTCATGTTCTTTCCCTCCCCTCTCCCTAACCCCCCTCCCATAGCTGACGTGCAATTCCACTGGGTTTTACATGTGTCATTGATCAGGACCTATTTCCATATTATTGATATTTGCACTAGGGTGATTGTTTAGAGTCTACATCCCCAATCATATCCCCATCAATCCATACAATCAAGCAGTTATTTTTCTTCTGTATTTCTACTCCCACAGTTCTTTCTCTAGATAAGGATAGCGTCCTTTCTCATAAGTTCCTCAGAATTGTCCTGGATCATTGCATTGCTGCTAGTACAGAATTCCATTACTTTCTATTTTACCACAGTGTATCAGTCTCTGTGTACAATGTTCTCCTGGTTCTGCTCCTTTCACTCTGCATTATTTCCTGAAGGTCATTCCAGTTCACATGGAATTCCTCCAGTTCATTATTCCTTTGAGCACAATAGTATTCCATCACCAACAGATATCACAATTTGTTCAGCACAGCAATTTAAAACACATTAGACAATAGGACCAGACTAGCCAGGCAGTCCATGACCAATCTTGAGCTTAAGAAGCCCACACCTCAATTACAGCTTTTATAGAAAGGGCCAAATAAGTATTCAGAGTCCAGATAGCCCATAGCTAAACTACAGTAGGAGGAGCTTCAGGAGAAAAGATCAGGATAACACCAGAGAAGCAATATACCTGAGGTCCTACAAGAGGTCCACCTTCAGTGTAATTGAGAACAACTCTTTGTGGCCTGCCAGTATGGAGCTAATTCTACAGTCAGGACTTTTGTAAGGAGAAGGAAAAAATAAAGGGGTCTCAGTCAAGCCACAAGCCACAAGGACACTGAGGCCAAATCCAGTAATCCTGGAGAGGATGGAGCCTAAGTACAAGCCTCTTCATCCAAGTGCTATCCATTCAAAGAGAGGTTGCCCATATCATCCAAGAGTATTGAGGAAACAGAGTTTAACCCAAGCACAAAGCTCAAAGTTGAGGCTAAAGATGTGAGTAAAGAGGAAAAAAATTATAATCATGCAGAAATATGATATATTAACAATTTGCAAAATGCTTTGCTTATGTTATTTTATTTTATCTTCAGAACAACTCTATGAGGTAGAGATTATTATTATCTCCACTTTGTTGATGAAGAAATCAAGGCTGAAAGAGGTTAAGTGATTTACCAATGGTCACACAGCTAGTATCTGAGGTAGCATTTGAATGCAGATATACTTGATTCTAGGCCCAGTGTTGTATCCACTGAGCCACCTAGGACTGAGATAAACCCAATAGGTAAACCCAAAATAGTACAGTAACTTCATAAGTACAAGTAGCCTCAAAGCAAAAGAATACCTTGGCCCCAAGGATTATAAGAGAAGCTACAGAAATTAAACAAGAGATTTTTTAATGTTATGTTTAGTAGAAGAAGAGCAATTGAGGAAAGAAAGGAAAGGAGAATTAATGGCTTAGAAAAGAAGGAGGTTAAAAAACCTTACCCCAAAATTAGACTCTCTGAAATACTAGCATGGAAAAGATAGGTATGACTTAATGAGACAATAAGAAATATTTTAAACAAAATCAAAAGATAGAACCAGAAGAAATTTTAAGATTCCTGCTTAAAAACCACTGACCGTGGCTCAAGTTGGTTTTATTTTTCTTATCTTTAAATATATATACATATGCATATATATATGAAAATATATATATTAAAATGTTCTCTAAATATTTTCTGCTTCTTGCAGGTCT
>NW_025384858.1:0-4659 GCF_016433145.1 Gracilinanus agilis
ATATAATAATATAATATTTCATATTTTATTTATTTATATCTATATTTAGCCATGGAGAGGCAGGCAAATAGTGACACAGAGAGACAGAGAGAGAAAGCCTGTGACTCGGACAGGTATGCACATAATATCTACACTCCTACAGAGAGATTTGTGCATGGAGACACGTGTGTGTGTGCGCCTCTCACAAGCCCCACGCCTCAGTGTGCACATGCACATCAGTATGCGGGTGCAGATGATGCCCTGCACGGTCCCGGGGCCCACGTGGGCTCAGAAGCCTCACCTTGCACCACGAGCTTGGCCTGGGACTGGGCGGCCCCGATGTCGCAGGTGTAGGTGTCACTGTCGCCTTTGTCCAAGGCGGAGATGGTGAGTTTCAGGGCGGTGCCCGCCTGGCTGGGCACGTGCTTCCTGGTGGCCTGGAGCTCGGTGAGGCCCTTTCGCCAGCTCACGGTGGCCGCCGGCTTCTCGGTCTCACATTCGAATACCGCCGTGCCCTTCTCCTCGCCCTTCACGTCCGTCAGTTCCTTGGTGAAGCGGTTGGGCTTTTCTGGGAAATGAGAGGACAAGATGGCGTTCTAAGAGGGCTCAACTCCATTTTTCTCCCCTCACTCCCCTCCTCGATCTTACTCAGGAAGGAGATCTGGGAGAATTCATTCAAAGGATCAGAGGCGTTGGAGAGGACTTCTGAGCTTCTGTAATCTTTTGATATTTTACTGTTTTTTTTAAAGGTAAGAAAATTCGGGCCCAGAAAGGTGACAGCTAGGTAGAGAAGAAAATAAAGTGCTAAACCTGGAGTCAAGAAGACCTGAATTAAAAATCCTGCCTCGGATCCTTATTTAGCTGGGTAACCCTGGGCAAGTCACTTAATTACTGTTTGCCTCAGTTTCCTCAACCATAAAATGAAGATAGCAAATAGAACCACCTCCCAGGATTATTGTAAGGACAAAATGAGATATTTATAGAGCCCTCTGCCAACCTTAAAGCTCCTTAGAAATGCTAGATTTTGGGGGGCAGTTGGGTAGCTCAGTGGATTGAGAGGTGGGCCTAGAGACTGGAGGTCCTAGGTTAAAATCTAGCTGTAGATTCTTCCTAGCTGTGTGACCTTGGAAAAGTCACTTCACCCCCAATTGCCTAACCCTTACCACTCTTCTGCCTTGGAACCAATGCTGAGTATGGATTCTAAGGTAGAAGATAAGGGTTTAAAAAATTTTTTTAAATAAATGCTAGATTTTTTAAAAATGACTTTCTTATGCTCACAAAGTGGTGGAGCTAGGATTCAGACCAAAGCCCTCCTATTCCCCATCCAGGGAATCTCCAGTTTTCATTCCAGCTGATAAAGGTGGCGTGTCATTGGAGAAAGACCTCTGCTCTGGAGGTGGCAGACTTGGGTTCTAATGCTGCCTCAAACACTAACTCCCCGAATCACCTTGAGCAAGTCCTTTTCTCTTAGGAGCCTCAGTTTCCTCATTTATAAAACAAGATTAGAGTCTCTGGCATCCTCTAGTTTTAAGATTCTATCTTAAATAGGGGCTGATGACCATCTAGACCCCTGGGCTCTCCAACCTTAGCTTCTTTGGACAAGTTTATCCTCGATTAATTTTAAATGACATTTATTAAGAGTCGGCTATAACAAGAACGCTTTGCTAGGTCCTGGGAGAAGTAGACCAGTGAAATAAGGTATTAGGCAAACTATGGCCCCAGGGTCAACTCTAGTCTGCAGCCAGTTTTTAAATTAAAAAATTAATACAGTAAAATATTTAAAATTCAATTAAAATACAGTAAAAAAACCAAACCTTTAAATACACTAAAAATGTAAAAGCCATTTTTTGCTTGTGGGCAATACAAAAGGGGTGCTTGGCCTGCTGGCCATCGTTTGCCTACACCTGGGTTGAATAAGCAATAAGAGATAACCTTCTTATAGAGCTTTAGGGTTTACAAAGATGCTTATCATGTTTGCTCTTCATCACAAGGCAATGGGGTGCCATTGTGGATGAAGGATGGGTCCTGGAGTCAGGGAGACCTGAGTTCAAATCTAGCCTCAGACACTTACTGGCTATGAGACTCCAGGCAAGTCACTTAATGACTCTGAGCCTGAGCTTATTTATCTGTAAAATGAGGCTAAAAATCTTGTGCTGCCTCATAGAACTGAATAAGGACAGCATTTTGTGGACTTTAAAGCTTTATTAAAATAGGAGTTGTCATTAGGGGAAAAGACTCAACTAAAACAAAGCTCAAGCAAGTCTCATTACTCTCCCTTTGCAGCAATCTCTATTTGGTCAGGCCATCAGAGAGAAAATGTTTTATCCCAGAGGAATAACTTCTATAAAGAGAAATGAAGGGAAGCAAACTAAATTAACAAGACCCAGAAACAACTGAATACAGCAATTTAATGCTTCATAAACCCGAGAATACAAAGTACTAATAGGCAAGGAAGGAAAGGTTCATTCCTATTCTTTTTTTAATTTTAAGTTTTTAAAAATATTTTTCCATGTTTCCATAATTCATTTTCTTTTCCTCCCCTCTTCCCTCCCCACTCACAGAGCTGATAAGAAATTCCACTGGGTTGTACAAATGTTATCACTTGATACCCATTTCCACATTATTCATTTTTACCATAGCGTTTCTATTCTTGAAGAATGTCATTGGAATATGCCCCATAAGTTCCTAAATTCTGTATACCATTTGACCCAGCAATACCACTATTAGATCGGTACTCCAGAAAGATAAAAGAAAGAGGGAAAGGACTCTAAAGTACAAAAATATATTTATAAATTTATAGCAGCTCTTTTGGTAGTGGGGAAGAACTGAAAACTAAAGGGGGTGTCCATTAAGGGAAGAATGGCTACCCAAATTACATAGTAAGTGACTGTAATAGTATATCATTGTGCTATAAGGAGAGACAAAAACAATTTTCAGAATAACTTAGGAAAACTTTTATGAACTGATAATAGTGATATAAACAGAACCAGGAGAATCACTGATAAAATAACACCATCATTGTCAAAACAGACAGCTTTGCAAAGAGCAACTAATCCCAATAGTATACAAATTATTTGATATGATAAGCAAAGAAGGAGTCCTACCAAATTCCTTTTATGACACAAATATGGTACTGATTCCAAAGCCAGGTAGACCAAAAACAGGAAAGAAAACTACAGACCAATATCCCTAATGAACATAGATGCAAAAATCTTAAATAGAATACTAGCAAAGAGACTCCAGCAAGTAATTAAGAAGATCATCCACCATGATCAGGTGGGATTTATACCAGGAATGCAAGGATGGTTCAACATTAGGAAAACCATCCACATAATTGACCATATCAAGAGTCTAACAAACAAAAATCACATGATTATCTCAATAGATGCTGAAAAGGCCTTTGACAAAATACAGCATCCATTCCTATTGAAAACACTGGAAAGAATAGGAATAGAAGGACCCTTCCTAAAAATAATAAAAAGTATATACCTAAAACCATCAACAAACATCATATGCAATGGGGATAAATGAGAAGCCTTCCCAATAAGATCAGGAGTGAAACAAGGATGCCCATTATCACTTCTATTATTTAACATTGTACTAGAAACACTAGCAGTAGCAATTAGAGAAGAAAAAGAAATTGAAGGTATCAAAATAGGCAAGGAGGAGACTAAGTTATCACTCTTTGCAGATGATATGATGGTCTACTTAAAAAATCCCAGAGAATCAACTAAGAAGCTTGTAGAAATAATCAACAACTTTAGCAAAGTTGCAGGATACAAAATAAATGCACATAAATCATCAGCATTTCTATATATTTCCAACACATTAGAGCAGCAAGAGGTAGAAAGAGAAACACCATTTAAAATCACCCTAGACAATATAAAATACTTAGGAATCTATCTACCAAAACAAACACAGGAATTATATAAAATCAACTACAAAACACTTTCCAAACAAATAAAACTGGATCTAAACAATTGGAAAGCCATTGATTGTTCATGGGTAGGATGAGCTAACATAATAAAAATGACCATTCTACCCAAATTAATTTACCTATTTAGCGCCATACCTATCAAATTACCAAAAAACTTCTTTACTGAATTAGGAAAAACTATAACAAATTTCATTTGGAATAACAAAAGGTCAAGAATATCAAGGGAAATAATGAAAAAAAAAATGTGAAGGAAGGGGGCCTAGCAGTACCAGATATCAAACCATACTATAAAGCAGCAGTCATCAAAACAATATGGTACTGGCTAAGAGACAGAAGGGAGGATCAGTGGAATAGACTTGGGGTAAATGACATCAGCAAGACAGTGTATGATAAACCCAAAGAGCCCAACTTTTGGGACATGAATTCACTATTTGACAAAAACTGCTGGGAAATTTGGAAAACAATATGGAAGAGATTAGGTTTAGATCAACATCTCACACCCTAAACCAAGATAAATTCAGAATGGGTGAACGACTTGAATATAAAGAGGGAAACTATAAATAAGTTAAGTGAACACAGAATAGTATACTTGTCAGATCTCTGGGAAAGGAAAGATTTTAAAACCAAGCAAGAGTTAGAGAAAATTACAAAATGTAAAATAAATGGTTTTGATTATATTAAACTAAAAAGCTTTTGTACAAACAAAAACAATGCAGCCAAAATCAGAAGGGGAACAACAAATT
>NW_025384859.1:0-3168 GCF_016433145.1 Gracilinanus agilis
TCCTTCCAATTGCCAAACCCTCTTGCCTCTACCCCCACAATCTCTCACAAATCTGTCCCATCTTCTACACTTACATGGCCACCACTTGAATTGAAACTGTCATTAACTATCACTTGTTGTAGTAGCCCCCCCTTTGGTCTTCCTGCTTGTAGTGTCTATCCTCTCCAATCCTTTTTCCACTCAATTGCCCAAATCTTCCAAACACATAGCTCTGACCACATCACTCCTCTGACTAAACATTTCAGTGACTTTCTCTTGCCTTTAGGATAAAATACAAATTTTTGACCCTAGCATTTAAGACCCTCCATAATCTGGATCTAGCCTACATCTTCCCCCATATCTCATATTTTTCTTCATGGGCATAGTAAGTCTTTAAATGCTTTTTCATTCATTCATTCATTCATTCATTCATTCATTCATTCATTCATTCATTCATGTATTTTATATCCTAGCTAAGCTGACCCATTACTGTTTCCCTAATTCACATTTTCTCTTGGTTGATCCAGACCCAAGCCAGTCTTTTACACATTCTCTCTCATAGTCTGTTCACATGTATCTCTTCTCCCCACACAGCCCTGTGATATATAAGCCCTTTTTGAACCAACACCGCCTTTGTCTTTGCATCCTCAGAGCTTAGCCCAAGGCTTTGCTCACTCCAGGGACTTAACCAGTGTTTGTTCAATTGAACCAAATTGGAGAGAAGTTCACTGCTCAGCCTCTGCTATGGATTTCTTTGGTTTGCTTCATCCCTCTGGGAGCAGAGGGTCAGTGTCCACTTTCCCAGAGATGGATGGGTTTGTTAAATGCAAATTAAGCATTTATTAAGTATAATTTACTCAGAGGCCATATATGGGATAAAGCTTACACGGCCATTGAACTCGAGACCCGGGAGGCCCCTCCGAGGCCCCCATTTACAGTTTGGGGTCAAGTCCTCATTTATCACAAAATAATGACAAAGGTTGGCCAGTGTTCTGCTCTTTGAGGAGAGATGAAGCCCATTAATAGCACACCTAGAAGCCCTCCAGACATTGTGTCTGTGTCCCTCTTCTATTTAGACAGATATTCTTGTATTCAGCTTGACGAAAACTGCCTTCCAAAGGCAGAAGGGGGAAGACAATGAAGGAAGCTGGCTCCTGTGAAACACAAGAAGGATCCTCAGAGCAAAAATGTCCTCAGCAGTTGGTCTCGGCAATGCCATGAGTGGAGCCAAGGGTTTCAGATACCCACCGAAGTGTTCCTTCCAGGACACAAATGCTGCGAGGACAGGCTTTTATTTTATGTTATTTTTTTTAAGAGGAGGGGAGGATGGGAAGGGAATATGGATGGGAGGTAAGCATGTTCTTTGTTCTCCTTTGTCAGCAAAGCAAAATGAATGATAAACTCGCTGCTATTGGAAACTAATTTACTCAGAGGACGTCATAGCACTTAATAGCTGTTTCACCTTGGCCAAGTCTCTTCATCCTTTTGGACCTCAGTTTCCCCAGCTATAAAAGGAAGGAGTTGGACCAGATCTCCTGCTTAGAACATAGCACCTCCTGCCTCAGTTTCCCCAATTATAACATGAAGGAGTTGGACCAGATCCCGTGTGTAAAGCACAGCCCCTCCTTACCTGTGACCCACAGCATCCTTCTTTCTTTTAGATATAGCTCAGGCATCCCCTTCTGCAGGAAACCTCCGTGTATCCCCCACCGACTCATGCTCTCCCTCTCAAACTACCATATAATAAGCAACTTTGAGATGTGTATGTTTATTCATTTTCTAGTTATCGTGTCCTTTTGTCTCCCTCAGTAGCATAGATGCTCCCAATGAGGTGCGAATCATTGAGTCCTTGTATCTGTGTCCCCAGCCCCTAGCACAGTGCCTGTCACTCAGGAGGTTCTTAGTAAATGCTGGTTGGTCTGTCGTCACCAGGGTCCTTTCTGGATAGAAATCCAAGAGGCTGAGGGAGGCACTGACCCTTGCAGCTCGTCCAGCAGGCACTCTTATGGGCACCGGGCTAGAAAGACAAAAATGAAGCAGCCCCTCCCTATAGGGGCTTGCAATCTATTGATACAGCCCAACGTGTTCTACCTCCAACTACGAGACGGTAGATTGCAATTTCAGTTCAAAGTGATGGAGGACTTTGAGAGGAAGACAGGAGTTCAAATCCTGCTTCAGATATTTACTAGCTGTGTGACTGAGTAAGGCACTTAACTTCTGCCCTCCTTAGTTTCCTCAACTGAAAAATGAGAATAATAATAATAATAGCACGTATCTTCCAGGATTTTTGTGAGGGTCAGATGAGATCATCCATACCATACTATGCTATATAAATGCTAGCTATTATTATTATTATTCTGGATCATCAAATAACCAAGTAGTCTTCCTTGGCTGCTATTCCCCTGTGTTTATTGTCTTCTCCCATTAGAATATAAACCCTTTGTGGGCAGGGATTTTGCTTTTCTGTTTCTGTCTCCAGTGCTTAACCCTCTTCCCAGCACATAGTAAATCCCGAAATACATTTTCATTCATTGCAAAGAATGAGCTCATTCTGTAGAAATGGAGGCTTGGTGTGGACAGACTTGGGAAATGTTCTGGGGATGCCTCATTTAGGAAGCATTTCAGTCTCTGGCAAGCAAGGATGGCTGTGCCAAGAGGACAAGTGAATAGTATTGGGAATCCCCAAACGGTGATTTCCTTTTGCAACATCTGGAAGGGCAGGAAAGCACAGCCAGGAGTTCCCATTTCTGATCCATGTCAGCTCCCAGAGGGCAGCTGTCACTTTTTATCTTTGTAGCCTCTGAAGCTTAACGCATCTCCTTGCTCAGAGTCGTAGATGCTCATCAAATGTTTGGTGATCAAAACTGAATTGACCAAGTAAGTGATGCATGGGCGGGCGTGTGAGCTGTTCCCTAGAATGCTTTTGGGGCTCAGTGTCCCTTGGCTCTCCCTATCGGTCCTGGGCCTGTTATGTCCCTGGGTACAAAGTCAAATAGCCTCTCATCTACAATAGAAAATAATCGACATTCATTGTTCCCTGGTGAGCCCAACTGGTGCATCATGTAGGAAGCATGAAGACATAAAATTGTACAAGCTTCGTTTTTTGACTGTTTAATAATATTTATTTTTTAGAAAAGTTAATATGGTTACATGATTCATGCTCCTACCCTCCCCTTCACCCCCCAACCT
>NW_025384860.1:0-3888 GCF_016433145.1 Gracilinanus agilis
TATTAATTACATATAGTAATATTAATATTGTTTATATATACATATAACATAATTATGTTAATACAATGTACATTATATATAAATTTAGATACATATATACACAAATATATATATATATATATATACACACACATATGAAAAGAGAAAGAAAATCTTTACTTGAGTTGACCCATAAAGTTATTATTAGAATTTCTTTAATCTGAAGCAAAAACAACAGCCTGGTACTACTGAATGTGGAGAAAGGAGTCTAACCTCATCACACAGAGAGTCTGGGAGGGGGGACATTGAAGATGGCACTCTAGGGATGGCAAGTGTGTTCTTCTATACTACAGGAAATAGGAGCCTGAACTGGAAACAAGGACAATGAAATGAGAAGTGAGGCAAAGTGAAGTGAGCAGAACCAGGAGAATATTGTACACAGTAATAACTATAATGTATGATGATCAACTGGGAATGACTTAGCCATTATCAACAAGGCAAGGATCCATAACAAATCCAAGGGACTTGTGATAAAAGAGGATCGCCACCACCTTAAAAGGAACAGATGGAATCTGAATGCATAATGAAACTCGCTGTTCTTCACTTTATTTCCTCCACACATTTTTCTTTAATGCAATCAATATGTGTCTTTTTTTTTTTTTTACAACATGACGAACAGGGAAATATGCATTATATCATAATATATGTACAACCTATATTATATGACTAGTATTTCTTCCACACTGTAAGGATTAGGGGGGCATGATGTCCCCACAATCTGGAAAATCTGGAAATTTTTTTTTGCCCTTCTCTACCAGAGAAGTCTGCATTTTTTCTTTTTCTTTTCTGGGTTGTTTACAGTACCTTATCATAAAATATGGATTAAATATTTGGTCAGAAACTATGTGTAGGTCAATTAAGTAATAATACTGTATGAAAAAGAAATTTTAAAATATAAAATAAATATGAAAAAATTTAAATGGAACAAATTTGAGGAGAATAATACTTAGCATACTGAACAGATATTATATATAAAAGCATATACATTTTACGCATTTATGAATTACTCAACTTTTAAAGATATCTCTATATTTCTAACCTTTGTATATGATCTGCTGGCTTTCATATTCTTTTTACAACTTTAACTTTTTACTTATTTTACTTAAAAATTTTACTTAAAAAAAGAAATTGTGTACATTTATGGTATTAAAAGAGAAAATAGGTTGATCTATAATTCTATACATATATTTATGCATTTCTGGGTTTCTAAATTTTTTCCATGTTGTCTGCTAGTTTTGATATGTCATCTGTGGCTTCCATAAAACTCCCCTGAAATTCCCATTTAACTTCTTATACTGATTCACATTATATTGAAACACAAACAGGAAATGTGGAAGAGTGACTTTTTGGGGAAGGGTGAAAGGGAGGGAGAAAACATGTATTTCAAAATGTCAGAAAAAATATTAAAAATTGTATCAATATGTAGTCTGGAAAGGATAAAAACTGAATATTTTAAAAGAACCCTATGGATGTATATATAGTCCATTTGGATTGTGAGGTAAGGTATGGAGACAGTAGGGAAAGTGGAAATGAAACACGCCTCCTTGGGAAAGAAGTGACCTTCCTCCAAAATCAATACACTCTGGGACAAAGTTCTGTTCTCTCTGTGCTAGTTAAGGATTTAGAAGGCAGATGAAGATTATAGAGTCAAAGGACTTTTCATCTAATTCAACATTTTCCTTTTTCAAATGAGGAAACCAAAGGTTGTAATGGCCATAAGCAAGGGTGAATCCAGGTCTTTTGACTCCAAATACAGACCTTGAGAAGAGATTTTTTTCTTCCTCCACTTTCCAGAAATGTAGAAAATATTGATAAGACTATTTCTTAGTATTCTCATTGCAAACATTTATTTCCAGTCCTGAAATTCCACGTGCCTCTGTTGTCTCTGTTTTCTTTGGCACTCAGCATTTGACTAGTGTTTACTTGACAAGAATAATGATTTAGTGTTTGGCACAGCATATGAATCCCAGATTCCATTTTAGGTCTTCACTGATTTGCTGTGCAGCCTCTTTGTACCTCAGTTTCTTCATTTGTAGTGATTATATTATTCCTTACAGGGATATCATGAGGAATGTTTAGATAATGACTTAAAAATGATCAGAGATCCTTCCTTGAAAAGGTACTAGTCCATATAAAGCATTACAGCTATTTTAAACATATCATCCAGACTGTAGAAATATTAAATATATGATTAGTATAGTAGCTTTATAAGAATTTAAATATCTAATAATTCATATCAATCAATGTGAATTTATTAAGTCCCTACTATGTGTCTCTCACTATACTAAGCACTGTGTGTACATGTGTGTATATCTGTGTGTATATCTGTGTGTGTGTGTGTGTGTGTGTGTGTGTGTGTGTGTGTGTGTGTATGCAGGTAGGCAGCCAAGTGGATAGAGTTCTTGCTCTATGAGCTGGTTGACCTTGGGCAAGTTACTTTACCCTGTTTGCCTCATTTTCCTCACCTGTAAAATGAGCTAGAGAAGGAAATGGTAAATCACTCCAGTATCTTTGCCAAGAAAACCCCAAATGGGGGTTATGAAGAGTTGAATGTGATTGGAAAAATGACTGAACTATACGTACACACATATACATGCACATATACACTTGTACATACATACTTATGCATAATACATGTAGATACATATACATACATACAGATGAGACCTAAAATTTCATTGGTGTAGAGAATTCTCAATGAGGAAATCTACTGAACCAATAAAAGTGGACATCTCCTCTACAACTTAAAGTCTTAGAGTTGTCTAGTCCTAGAGAAACCAACGAGAGGTTATATGTCTTGCTAGGGGTCACACAACCAGTGTATGTCACAAGTGAGACTTGAACTCAGTTTTCCCTGACTTCCAAGGCCAGCTATTTATTTATTTACTACTCCATGGTCCCTCACAGGAGCTAAGGATTCAAAGACAAAGAATGAAACTGTCCCTACCCTGAAGGAGCTTCCTGAGGGGGAATAAATATATAAGGAATTCTTTCATCCAATAGTACACTGAACTTAATAAATATTTCAATCTATTCCAAAAGCATTGCAACATAGCCAGCTTTGCCTAATCTTCAGAACTATTCTTAGTCATTAAAAGTGATGGAAGAGGCATAAAGAAAACCTTAAGGCCATCCAGTCCAACCTCTCATTTATACACAAGGAGAGATTGAACCCCCATGAAATATATTGGTTTCCCAAGGTCACCCAGCACGTTGGTGGTAAAGCAGGGACCAACACTCAAGTCTATTTCTATGCAAGGGCTCTTCCCAGTATGTGAGGTCCAGATGTTGTCCCATTAAAAAACAAACAAACAAACAAACAAAAGCCCTGGAAACTGCTTGCCCACCCTCTTCCTACTCCCAGAAATCCAGCTTCAGATTAATCACCTATTAACTGAATTACAATGATTTAATTTTTTTTCAATTAAGCATCTTCTCTCCCTCTCACCTTTCCCATCCTGATTGGAAAAAAGAAAAGAAAAGAAAAACAAAATCTTTGTAACAAATATACATAGTTTGTCCCATTGGATAAGTTCTTTGAGGGAGAGGGCTCCCCTCCCCTTTTTTTAAAACTTGTGCCTTTTAACTTGTGCACCTCCAATACTTAGCACAGTGCCTGGCACATGTTAATTGTTTAATAAATGGGTGTAGGCTGATTGCACTGACCGATTCAAAGGAAAGTAAGAAGTGGATACTTTAATACATAATGGCAACACAGTAAAGACAAGTTTGAAAGACTTGAACTAAAATGATTTTTAATATTGCTCATTCTTCCTGGCCCCTTTTCCCAAAATGCCTGTAATCTCTCTCTCTCTCTCTCTCTCTCTCTCTCTCTCTCTCTCTCTCTCT
>NW_025384861.1:0-5480 GCF_016433145.1 Gracilinanus agilis
GTATATATGTATATGTGAGTACATGTATATGAATAAATGTATTTTCCTTAATAGTTATAAATATTATAATATAATATTTTTCTTAGTAGTTATAAATATTATAAAATAAACAGGGAAATTTGGGTAGAAAATTGTTGTTTTTACTATCATATCTGACTCTTTGTAGCTCCATTTGTATTTATCTTGGCAAAAATACTGGAGTTCTTTGCCATTTCTTTGTCCAGCTCATTTTATAAATGAAGAAATTGAGGCAAAACAGGTTAAATGACTTGCCCAGGGTCACAGAGTTAATAAGCATCTGAGGTCAGATTTGAACTCAGGATGATGAATCTTCCTTACTCCACTCCCAGTACTCTATCCACTAAGCCACCTAGCTGGCTGGGGGAGGCCCTGGAAACCGGGGAGTTCCAAGAAGGCTTCATAAAAGATAGCAGGCATTGAGTTGAATTTGTACTGACCTCCAGTCATCCCTCTGGGAGCTACGTTTAAATAAATTTAATTAAATTCCTATTCTCAATGTGCTTTATAGTCTTTTGTGTCTATCTGATAAGAGCAGGATATTGGGGGCAGCACAGTATAGTGTTATGAGCCCTAAACTAGAATTTTTTTAATCAGACCTGTGATTTTATCCATGTTATGAAGCTCCTAGCCAGGCACTCCCTCTGCCAAGGCAGATAGACACCTTCTTGGCAACCTAAAGTCATAGACAGCTGCCTAGAACATTAAGGGGTGAAGTGATAGAGCCAGAGTCATACAGATAGTATAGATCAGTGGTTCCCAAACGTTTTTGGCCTACCGCCCCCTTTCCAGAAAAAATATTACTTAGCCCCCTGGAAATTAATTTTTTTTAAATTTTAATAGCAATTAATAGGAAAGATAAATGCACCTATGGCCATCACCTCTCCCCTGGATCGCTGCAGCACCCACCAGGGGGTGGTAGCGCCCACTTTGGGAATCACTGGTAGAGGTCATAGATGGGACTTGAACACAGGTCCTCCTGATCTAAGGTCTCCTCTCTAGCCACTCCTTCAAACTATCAGAAGGCCTGGGTTCTGGGCCAACTAGCTGATAGAGTGGATAGGGTGCCAGGCCTGGAGACAGAAGATCCTGGATTCAAATATGGCCTCAATACTTTCCAGCTATGTGCCCCTGAGAAGTCACTTAATCCTGTTTGCCAACCCCTTGCTCTTCTGACTTAGAGGTGTTACCAAGGCAGAAAGAAGAGGAAAAAGAACTGGATTCTAGTCTTAGCTCAACAAAGGTAAAAAGGGAAAAGGGAAGAAGCATTTATTAAGTGCCTTCTATGTATCAGGAACTGTGTTAAGCCCTTTATAAATGTTATCTATTATATGACCTTGAACAAGTTAGCTTCATGATCCCCATTTTACAGATGAGGAACCCTAAGAATCTCATGGCATAATTACAAGGATTACATGAGATAGAGTAGACCAGAGTGCTTTGTAAAATTGTATTTAGATGGAATCTTTTTTTTATTATTTTATTTATTTTGGGCATATCTCAAATATCTTACAATTAATTCAGCCATTCTGGTTAAGTGGATCCCAGTTACTCGAGGTCATACATATGTCAGTCCCCTCCCCATTTCTTCGACTCTCTGGGCTTGTGTGTTTTTGCTTAGTGGAATGGATGTTAATTTTTATAACAGAAGAGCTCTGTAGTTAGCAGCACCATTTACACTCTGCTCAGTATGACTGATGAAGCATAAACTAATTAATTCTTGGAGTAAGTGCATCCCTATCAGGTTTTTCCTGAATAGTAATGAATCATTATCAGCCAAAACCTTAACATCTGCTTATTCAATCAATCCAATGCCAGTCACATGTTATTAATGTCATCTGCATTGTTGCCCCAAGTGCCAATGGCCAATCCCCATCCCTGGAGCCGACTCTGCTACCATCCCCCAGAGTCTAATTAAGCTTTCTGTCCAGAATTCCCAAGTCCTGCTACTGCCACAGGACTTAAACTCGAGGAATTAGTCGAGCAGCCTGGTGTTTGGATGACATGGGGGGCAGGGTGTGGGGCTGGAATAACCTCCCTTCCAGATAGCCACAGCAAAAATTTTTTAAAATCGTGCCCTTCCCTGGGGGTCTAAATGATCCCAGAAGTCACCTCAGCCCAGGACCTACCCTATAGCAGGTGCTCGGTAAATATTTGTTAAATTGCAAGAACCAGCTGGCAGTAGCCGGTCCTCTGTGGACATGCTGCAGCCTGCATGTCAGTGAGGGGAGGGAAGAAGAGCATCTCAGGGCTTGCTTCCTGCTTGATTTAATTTGCTCGTGGGCTCTAGAAATGCATCCTGATCATTTTGTTCAGAACCAAGCAATCAACAGCAATAACAATAATAATATTAAAAACCGTAATAATAATAACAACTCACGTGAGCAAACACTAAGGTGTTATATAAACAGCATTCTCACAACAACCCTGTGAAGTAGATAACATCAGCATTTTTTTATTTTATTTATATATTTACATAGGTGGTACAGTGGATAGAGTGCCAGACCTGAAGTCAGGAAGGCTCATCTTCCGAAATTCAAATCTGGCCTCAGACACTTACTAGCTGTGTGACCTGGCAAGTTACTTAGTTCTGTTTGCCTCAGTTTCCCCATCTGTAAAATAAGTTGGAGAAGGAAATGACAAACTGTTCCTGTATCTTTGTCAAGAAAACTACAGATGGGACCTCAAAGAGTTGGGCGTGACTGAACAACAACAAATACATTTATATTGCATTTACATTTGTGGAAACTGAGTCTTAGAGAATTTGAAGGATTTGACCAGAGTCTCACAACTTATCAGTGATGAAGGAGAGATAAAAATGCAGCTCTTCTGACTTCTAATTGAGGACTCCCTCTAACAAATCACAGGGCAGCAATATTCAATGTCAATCCACTGAATGCTCAACCTACAAAGAAGTAAACAACATAATACCTGCCCCTACAGAATCTATGCTCTAGTTGATGATGATGATGATAATGATGATGAAGTAACTAAAAAATCTCTTTTCATATATGTGTCAAATAAGTAGTAGTAATCAGTAAAAGAATCAAATGCTAAACACATTAAACAGGTTGATAATAGAGGGAGACGAAATATTGCCCCAATTTTCAAAAAGGCAAGAGGATAGAATGTCCAAAATGTTAGGAAACTTGACTGCTGCCAAAATTCTAGAACCCATTATTAGCGAAATGGTTTGTGAGCATTTAGAAACTAAGGCAGTGATGGCAAAGAGTCAGCACAGCTTTAAGAGCAAGACATATCAGACTAATTTTCTCTCTATTTTGACAGCTTTTGAGTCCTGACCCATTATTATACAGCTAATGTGTATGACAGAAAATATTTGACAATGTCTTTCATGCTTGTGGATGAGATGGACAGCAAGGGTGAGATGATAGGGCAATGCAGTGAGTGTATTTGAAAACTAGCTGAATGATTGTACCCAAAGAAAAATCTTTAATGGGTGAAGGTCAAGTTGGAGAAAGGTCTCTAGTGAAGAACCCTAGGACCCACAACATTGACCTCTGCTACATGACATTTTATCAAGGATTTGGATGAAGGATTTCTAGAAAATATGCATATCAAATTTCCAGATAACATAAAGCTGGTAAAAATAGCTAACTTGTTGGATGACAGAATTATAAAAGTTCTTAACAAGTGAGAATGGAGGGGCCAAATAGAATAAGATGAAATTTAATAGATATAAATGTAAAGTCTTACATCTGGCTCAAAAAGTAAATTACTAAGTTTAGGATTGGGCTGATATGCCTACATCACAATTTATGTAAAACTACTGAGAATTTATTGAACTACAAGTTCAATACCAATCTACTATGTAATGTTACAGCCAAAAAAGTTACCTCAGTCTTAGGGTACATGAAAAGAAATAATCCTGAACAAAGGAGATAATAGAACTCCTAATGTCCTCTGCCTTCATCAAATTACTTCTGAAATATTTTGTTTAGTTCTGAATTTTAGGAAGGATACTGACAAACTAGAACACATAAAAAAAGAGAACAAAATGGTTATCAGACTAGAGACCATGACAACCAAGGATGGATTAAAGAATCTGGGAATGTTCAGCTGGAAAAGAGAAGACAGAATCAGCACAATATAGTGGATTTGAGAGTTAAAAAGCCTGGTGACTTTGAAATTTGTTTGGGGCATATGGAGACAACTCATACTATCTAATAAGAGCCAATTGTTAAATTTTGAGTAAACATTTACTCCTAGGAAATTGACAAATGCTAAGGATCAGGGACTGATTTGTTGCTTTGCTGATTGTCTAGACAAAAAAAAGTGATGAAGAAAATGTTAATAATGCTGATTAAACTTAAAACTATGTCACAGGTACACTTTTTTTCTGAGAGCCAGTTGTTAAACATCTACCATTATTTCTTGTAACCTTGATCAAATGATCTCTTCAAGCTTCTGTTTTCATATCTATATAATGACATGATTGGATCTTGTAACCTCTAAAATCTCTTTTTTAATCTTAAATCTTTTGATACTAAATAGTTAAAGTTCTCTCGTGTGGAAAAAGCATGGTCCTAATGGGCAAAAATAAAAGTAATGTGTGGAAATCACAAAGAGGCTCAAAGGAAGGAAAAACTTATTAACAATAAGAGCGACCCTGGGCAAGTCACTTGACCCCCATTGCCCACCCTTACCACTCTTCCACCTATGAGCCAATACACAGAAGTTAAGGGTTTAAAAAAAAAAAAAAACAATAAGAGCTGTCCAAAAGTGGAATGGTTCATCTTGAAAAGTAATGGATTTCCCCATCACTGGAGGAGATCTTCTGGGAAGATAAAGATCACAAGTTTTCAAGGATACTATAGAGTATATCCCTGTTCAGGTATAAATAAACTAGGGTGGCCTCCTGAGGTACCTTCCAACTCTAAAGTTCAGTGACTCTGTGACAACTTATTGGAGATTTAGATGTTCAGGGAAATTTCCATCGACTAAGTAGGGCATAATCTGAGGCTTGAAGAAGGAGAAGGAGAGGCAACATGGTATAGTTAAAGGAGTGTGGTTCTTGGAATCAGAACAGTTTGAATCCTGTCCCAAAGTGGCTCTGGACAAGGCACCTCTGGACCTCAGATTCTTCATCTACAAAAAAATGAGATCCTCTAGAGTCCCTTGCAACACCAAATATCCGATCCTATGAATAGGGAAAAATCTATTTAGATGAAAGAAATGGCATGGGCAATAACATCAAAGCAGAATATTTAGAAGGACTGCTTCCTTTTGAATTGTCATGTGGGTAAGTTAGGCTGACTCCCTTTCCTTTTCCTTATCATTTCTGGAGACCCTGGCCTCAAAAAGAGGCCTCTCATCTTAGAGGAGGCCTCTTGACTAGAAGCCTTGTTTAATTAACCTCCGTGCCCCCTTTGTTGGGGCCTCTGAAGCCCTTCCTGGTTTGGACCTTTGGACCAAGCCAGAGTATCTCTCTCTCTCTCTCT
>NW_025384862.1:0-2612 GCF_016433145.1 Gracilinanus agilis
CGAAGGAGAGATACAGAGGGAGGGAGGGAGGGAGAGCCCAGGGCTGGGGACCCCAATGTGGTCCCCCTCCTCCTCCCAGCCCCCTCCCACCTGGCGGATGTCCCAGTTGACATTCCACTGACGCATGTTGCTGAAACGCCAAGTCTTGATGACGTCACCCACAGCCAGGTCGATGCGGATCAGGCGGTTGTTGGCGATGCCCAAGATCTCATCCTTCCTGCTGCCCTTAAACCTGGGTGGGGGGGGGCCTAGCTCAGCATCTGGCTGGGGGTGGGGGCAAGGTGATCACTGGAGACAACGCAGGACCTCCACATAGCAGGGGACCTTAGTGCCATCGTCCCATCCCTGACAGATGATCATCCAGTCTCCATTTGAAGACCTCCAGGGATGGGGAGCTCACTACCTTCCCAGACGGCCCAGGCCTCTTTCAGTTGGAAGTCTTCCATCCCCCATGGCCTGCCTCAGACTCAGGCGTGCCTTCTGTAGCCCCTGCCCTTAGTTCTTGGCTTTGCCCTGTGGCACCAACCCCAAGTCTGACCCCTCCTGTCTCCCCACTGCCAGGCTCAGCATCCCCGGCCCCTTCTGTTCCTCCTTCTGTGCCCTTCACTCCAGTTGAGCCCTTTTGGATGGACACTTTCCAGTTTATCCAAGTTATTCCTAAAATGTGGCTCCCAGACTGGAGCAGGACAGGCGACACTGGCATCATCCTTCACCCTTCGTCGTCCTGGAGACTCTCCCTAGGATGCCGTCACTTTTACTAGAGCCCCATTATTGAGACACTTAGCGCTTGTGGGCCCCTGAGACCTCCAGATCATTTTCCCACATGTGTACCTTTAGTGAGCGCTGCAGGGTGTGGAGGTGGCACCCCACACCCGCTCCTAGGTTGTTGGAGGCAGAGCGGACGCAGCCAAGGGACCACTTGCTCCGAGCCTCACAGAGAAGGGGTGACTACTGAGGGGAGCCCGGGTACCTGACAATGAAGTAGGAGATGCCAAAGTCCGGCAGGGATTGCCAGGCCTGGATGAAGCGGAGCTTGGCCTCCGACAGAGAGAGCTGGGCCACGTTCTGATGTGCCTCCAGGATCCGCGGGGTCAGCTGTGAAAGAGCGAGGGGACTTCAGAGCTGGGAAGAAGCCTCATTTTACAGATGAGGAAACTGAGGCAGGGTTACATAGGAAGCTTTGGAAGTGGGAGTCAAAGAACCCAGGCTTTCTTCCCTCAAGCCTCGGGCTCTGTCCACTAGCCCCTGCAGGGGTCCCTTTCTTTGAGCCTCCAGTCTTTAGACCTGGGCTGCCCACAAAGTGCTGCTCTCGGCATGTGTGTGCACGTGGGACCTTCATCGACTTGGGCAAAGGTCCCGGAGTGGGATTGTGGTCCTGGAGGGAATTGGGTGGCTTTTCTTAATTCCCCAGGACAGGCCGGTCCAGCATAGCCCCACCAGCGAGGCATGGCTATTCCCGTTTCCTGCTAGTCCCCATCTTTGCTGTGATGACAGCCCGTTAGATGGAAAGAAGATTAAACCTCAGACTAGTTCCGATTTGCATCTCTTAGCGATTTGGGTAAATTTCCCGGAGGATTAGGGATGGTTTGCATGTTTCCTCCCCTTTAGTCACTTCTCTCCTGGGATCCCGTGTTTTTGCCCACTTTTCCTCTTTGCTCCCCAGTCCACCTCTCGTGGGTCGTGTTACTCTGTCCAGAGCAGGCCCCCCGACCCCCCGGGGTACACACCTGTTTGGCTTTTAGCTTCCTCTGGAATCGAGGGGCAACGAGACCATGAGGGTTAAGGACCTCCCCACTGGCGTCAGGGCCCTGGGGGTTGGCGGGGTCAGTCCCTCCGCCTCCCCCTGTCCGCTGCAGGCTAAGGAAGGCCAAGATGCCCTGCACCTCGCTCTGGTAGCTGCTATCTGCCATGGTGCGCCCCTTGGAGGCCAGCCTGCAGCCAGCCATCCACTGGGCATATTGTTGCTCCTGCAAAATAACGGTATTGCAGGGCTCGTGAAACTCGGGCACTCTCCACAACCCCCTTAGCACCATCCCGAGCTCCTCCTGTGCTACTCACGTCTTGGCAACGCAGGTAGAGCTCACTCATGCCCTCTGGCGAAGGCACCAAGAGCTTGATGCAGAATTTCTGCCCAGAGACATTGACATCAGGTACCACCTCACAGCCTGGGCAAAACATGAGAGCAGAGCTGATGAGAGGGGCAGCATAGCGGGGAAGAGGGTGGATTGGATGGCGAGAAAAAGGGCAAGAAGACACCAGAGGAACCTTTTCCTTCCTTCCTTCCTTCCTTCCTTCCTTCCTTCCTTCCTTCCTTCCTTCCTTCCTTCCTTCCTCCCTCCTCCTTCCCTCACTACCTCCTCCTTCCTTCCTTCCTTCCTCTTTCTCTCATTCTTTCTTTTTCCTTCTCTCTTTCTCTCCTCTCCTTTCTTTCTTTCTCTTTAACTCCTCTCCTCTCCTTCTCTTTCTCTCATTCTTTATCTCCTCTCCTCTCCTCTTTCTTTCTCTTTCTCTTTTTCTTTTTCTTTCTCTTTCTCTCCTTTCTTTCTTTCCTTCCTTCTTTCTTTCTCTCTCCTCTTTCTTTCTTTCTTTCTTTCTCTTTAACTCCTCTCCTC
>NW_025384863.1:0-4923 GCF_016433145.1 Gracilinanus agilis
CCCTCGGGCGGCCGCCGACCCACCCCGCCCGGCCCGCAACAGGGGGTTGGAGGCTCCGGATCTAGGGCTACGGCCCCTTTAAATCATAATAAATAATTTTTTAAAAAGAAAGATACTAAAGTCTCCCCGGAGGACACGCCCCCTTCCCCTCCCAACGCCCAACCCCCCTCCCCCGGTTTAGGGACCGTCTACAAAGTGCCCAATTGGGTTACAGCCGGAGGAGAAGGGGGAGGAGGACTCCCGAAGGCCATCCTTCCTGGGGCCCTCGCAGCTAGGTTGTAAGGTAAAGTGCTGGCGGATTGGGAAGGAGTAGCGCCTGAATTCTAGTTGCATTTATTAAGCGCCTACTAGGTGCCACTCAGCCGTGCTAATCCCTTTTTGCATATGTTATCTTCTTCGATCCACACAGCAGCCCCGGGAGGTAGGCGCTATTACCGCCACGGTTTTTCGGAGGAGGAAAGTGACCTCGAGAGAAGTTAAGAGATTCGCCTACAGTCATACAGCTGCTAGTGTCCGCACTCCCATTTGAACTCCTGACTCCAGGCTCAGGGCTGGCTCCGAGGTGGACCCTCAAGGGGGGACTGTCCCCTTCCGGACCTCGGTTTCCCCATCAGTAAAGTTCGAGGGTCGGCTTAAATGATCTCTACCGAGCCTCTGTGCATCAAGGCCCCCCCTCCTTTCAGAAAGGCAGCGGCTTGTGACCGTCTTAGGGCTGCTACTGATACAAACTACCTGGGACGGTCCACGAGTCACTTAAAGACCTCTCAGGGTCTCCACTAAAGCTGCAAGTCACAGAAGGGTTGCCTGCAAAGATGAAGACTCCCCCCCAAAAGCTGCCTTCTAAGCTTCAGATCGTACCTTAAACACTAGCTATGTGACTGGCAAATTATTGACCATGTTTCAGGTCCCTCATCTGTAAAAAGGGAATGATAATAACCCCTACTTCCCAGGGTCTTTGTAAGGATCAAATGAGATAATTTGTAAAAAGCACTTAAAACAGAGTCTAGCACATAAGTGGGTCTAAGGGCACAGCCAGGTTTGAAGTCTGGAGGATGTGGGTTCAAATTTGGCCACAGATAGTTCGACCCTGGGCAAGTCACTTAACCTCAATTGCCTAACTCTTGCCTCTCTTCTGTCCTAGAATTGATAAATCCTAGAAAGTAAGAGTTGTGTTGTTGTTTTTTAAAGAGAGGAGCTGCTATCGAAATGCTCATTTCTTTATTATTACAGCTATGGTAACCTGTGACTAGTATTTCTTGCCTTAAGAAGATGAATTTGTGGAGGAAGAAGCCACGTTGAAATCAACTTCCCCTTCCAAGTTCCAGGTGGCCTGGCCAAGAAGGCCAGTGACCATTGATCAAAGATTCAGGCTCTGGGAGATCAATTTTGTCCCTGCAAAAGCCAGGCGACCTGCTGCTTGTCAGACCTGGAATAGGCCTTTGACGGTAGAATATGAGACTTGTGAGGACCCTTAGAACAGAGAATGTCAGAGCTGGGAGAGAGCTTAGAATGGAGGATGTCAGAGCTGAGGGGGGAGCTTAGAACAGAGAATGTCAGAGCTGGGAGGGAACTTAGAATGCAGACCATCTCACACTTTATGTCTAAAAGTCAAATCGCTTCCACTCCATACATTACCTTCTTCTAACTTTCCTTTCTCAGCTTCTGGTACCATTATCAGTCAGTCTAGCTTAAAACCTGACATTTTGTTTCCTCCTTTCTCTCTTACTCCTCCCAGTCCCCCCATCCTTTCTCCAACTTGGTTAATCAGGCCTTCTTTACATCTTGCCTGAACTGTTTTTATATCTTGCTAATTGGCCTCTCTTCAATCCATCCTAGATATCCTCCATTCTATCTATATGATAAAATAAAAACTTTCTTGATTTGGCATTCAAAGCCCTCTACAATCTCCCTCTATTTTACTCTCCAGCCTTACCTCATACTACCCTCCTTTCTCCCTCATAAAACTTGTTTCTCCAGAATAAAACCACTGAACCCTTCCCCCTCTTGCCCCAATGTGCTTCCTCCCTTCTTGTTTTCCCCTTTTCCCATCTCTGCTCATCGCTGAATCCATCTATGTTTTGTGTTCTAAGAGTCCTCCCAACTCCAATGGCCTACGTTGTGTTTGGTTTTTTGAGTCTGGGTCTCCCCATCCACTTCTGAAAGGCTCCTGGGAATTTTTGGCCTGCTCTTTTCAAACCTGGGCTTTTTCACCCCTCCTTAGGCAGTCAGGTAGCTCCAGCTTTAGTGGGATCGCCATTTTGGTTCTGACACCTTGTCAACTTAACATTAGAACAGCCAAGATCCACAGATCCACTCAGTGGCAGGGATTACTAATGCTCTAAGGTCTCTTCCAGCTCTCACATACTATGTTCTAAGGTCCTTTTTTTTTTTTTTTGAAAATTTTTATTTAATTAAGTCATTTAGAATATTTTCCATGGTTACATGATTCATGTTCTTTCCTTCCCCTCCTCCCACCCCCTAAGCAATTCCACTGGGTTTTATATGTGTCATGGATCAAGATAAGGTCCTTCTTAACTGATATTCTTCCTGTTATGCTCTGACATTCCCTGTTCTAAGGTCCCTCCCAGCTCTGACAGTCTGTGTTCTAAGGACCCCCCTAGCTCTGACATTCTCGCTCTGATATTCCCTGTTCTAAGCTCCCTCCCAGCTCTGACATTCTCTGTTCTATGCTCCCTCCTAGCTCTGACATTCTCTGTTCTAAGGTCCCTCCCAGATCTGACATTCTCTGATCTAAGGATTCTCCCAGCTCTGACATTCCCTGTTCTAAGGTCCCTCCCAGCTCTGACAATCTGTGTTCTAAGCTCCCTCTCAGCTCTGACATTCTGTGTTCTAAGCTCCCTCCCAGCTTTGACATTCTCTGTTCTAAGGTCCCTCCCAGATCTGACATTCTCTGTTCTTAGGGACAATGTTATAGCTAAGAGGACCCTCAGAGCACAGGATGCACCGATCTCTGTTGCCTTTTGGCCTCTTCCCTCTTTCTGTTCTGATATTCTAGGCCCTGTGATTCCTCTTACTTTGCTGTCGTATATTAAAGGACAAGATGCCCAGATGTTGTTTCTAAGGATGAGGGGTCAGTCCTGAAGATGGCAGTTTAGACAAGGAAAACTTTCTTCAGAGTCCCATTTATGATGGTAGGCAGCCTATTCACAGGTGCATTGTTTGTTTTTTGAATCCTTATCTTCTATCTTTGAATCAGTACAAGTATCAGTTTCAACACAGAAGAGCAGTAAGTGGTAGGCAATTTTTAAGGTTAAGTGACTTGCCCAGGGTCACCCAGCTAGGAAGTATCTGAAGTCAAATTTGAACCCAGGCCCTGTGGTATGGTTTTGTGACCAGAGTACTGAGCCTGGTGCTTAGGACAGCCTAGCTTCACATCCTACTTTTTTTTTTTTTTAAACCTTACCTTCCTGCATAGAATCAATACTGTGTAAGGGTAAGGGCTGGGCAGTGGGGGTTAAGTGACTGACCCAGAGTCACACAGCTGGAAAATGTCTGAGGCTAGATTTGACCTCCTATCTCTAAACCTGGTTTTCAACCCACTGAGTCACATAGTTGCCCCCACGGTATTCTTAATGCTTTTTCCCATGTGACCCCAGGCTGCTCCCCAGGATTTTGCTCCTGAGGAAGAGATTTTAAAGGGTTACTCTCTGCCTAAGTGGCTCCTTGGCCTTGGTAGAATAATTCACACCCTTTCCCTCATTCATTCCATCCACTTCTCACTTTTTCTTTCATTCATTCCTGTGGTATTCCCAAAGCACCTCCTTCTGTCCAGGCCCTGGGCCAGAAGCTTTTCAGTTAGCACAACTCCCTGCCATTTTGTTAATCCTCACCATCCCCTGTGGGAGGGAGGCCAGGCCAGCCAAGCCAGCGGGCCTCTGTGGAGTCTCTGCCATGCCAGGAAGCTTGGGAGGCCACAGAGTCCCGAGTTAGAAACAAAATTGTCCCTCCCTGAAGAAGCGGAATTCCACTTTGGGAATGGAACATCCCAGGAGGAGGGAGGGAGTGAAGGGGCCAAAAGGGAACTCCGGCAACCTCTTGGAGGCCAAACTGAGGAGGAAGAGAACTACTCTTTGGGGCGAGGGAGTCCGAGAAAGGTTGTCCAGAGGACGGAACACAAGAGCCAACTAATGGAATGCTGTACTGGGAAGTAAGGCTGGGGAGGCCGATGGGAGCCCAATCGTGGACGGCCTTGAATGACAAGCTCCGGAAGCTGTGTTTTAACCTCGAGGCCACAGGGAGACTCGATGCCTTTGGAGGAGGAGGCGACATAGGGAGAGCCATGCTTCGGGAAAGGGTGGAGGATGGATTAGGGAACGGAGAACTCCAAAGCTGGGAAACCAGCAAAAGAGCAATTCCACTATCCTCCAGAACAGTGCTGGAGCCAGCCTGGTTTGGGGAAGAGAGGGCAGAGATTGCCCAGATAGCCAGGAGCTCCCAATCCACATGGTCTGGCCTGGGCCTGGGCTCCAGCAGTCCATTAATCAACATGAATGTATTTAGCTTATTAGCTGCCAAATACTATACTAGGTCAGAGTTGATGGAGTTTTCCAACCAAGTGGGAAGGTGGTAGCACCAGCAGGGCTAGGGGAATGTAGGGGAAGAGTCGCTCTGCCCAGCAGGAAAAGGGACCAAGGGAATAAGCATTTCTTTAGCACCTACTGTTTGCTAGGCACTGTGCTAAGTGCTGGACAAATATCATTTCATAGGACATTTGGAGAGGCCGAGACTCGGAATCAGGAAAGATCAGGGTTTGAACTCTGAAACCTATACATTAACAGCGTGTCTTTAAGTTGGTCCAATGACTGCTGAGCCTCAATTTTCTCAACTGTAAAATAATAAGGAAATGCTCACTGTTAAGCTAGCTTCCTTCCTTCTTTCCTCCCTTCCTCCTTCCCTCCCTTC
>NW_025384864.1:0-7157 GCF_016433145.1 Gracilinanus agilis
GTGTGTGTGTGTGTGTGTGTGTGTGTGTATATATATATATATATAGCTATATTGATCATAAATATGATAATTAATCCTATGGAAGCTGATCTCAAGTTTCCAAAATGAAAGACTAAAGAAAGAAAAGATAGGAGAGTGCACAGCAGAGCTTTGGATAATACCCATGATTAGTGAATGTGACCTGAGAAGATCTGGTTTCAAAGGACATTAAGAAGGCTCATTCAGAGAGGTAGGATGAGAACTAGGAGAATAATATTACCTCCCCCTTCCCCCACCAAAAAAAATTCTAAAAGAGTATCCAAGAAGAGAGAGTGATCCATGTCAAAGAGGTTAAGGAGGACCAAGATTGAGAAATAAAAGATGATTGATAATTTTGGAGAAGGAAGTTTCAGTTGAATGATGAAGTCAGAAGCTAGGTGTTGGAGGAATTAGAAAAGAGGGACAGGAAAGGCCCTGGAAGAACCTGTTCTAGACCTTTTTCTCAAGGAGTTTAGCTAAGAAGGGGAGGAGAGGTCCTCAAAGGAGAATGCTTAAGTAAGGAGATGACAAGAGTGTATTTGTCATTTCTACCTTCACAACATATCTTATATGAGTCCTCTTTCCTTCACTCACATACCTGCTACTCTGGTTCAGGCTCTCATCAGTTACTGCTTGGGCTTCTGCAAAATCCTAATTAATCTCTTTTCCTAAAATTTCTCCTATTGAACAATCCTCTACTTAGTCACTGAAGTTATTTTTTAAAAATGTGGGTTGGACCAAGTTGTCTTCCCCTCAACCTTTTACACAGTGAGCTCTGGCAGCTCATATGAATTCTAGCATCAAGTATAAAATCTTTGTTTTGGTATGTCAAATCCTTTACCACTTAAGCTCTGCCTTCTTTTTCAGTCTTATACTTTAATCTGTTCCAACCACATTACAATCTAGCTACCCTGGCCTAGTCACTATTCCTTACCCACGACTCTTTACTTCCCATCTCTGTGCATTGGCTGTTCTCCAGACATGGACTCTTTTCTTCTACCTCCTAGCTTTCCTTGCACAATATTCTGCTTAAATCTACCTTCTATAGGAGAACTTTTCCAGTACTCCTTCCCCACTACTATACATACCTGAGCACCTTCCCTCTGATATTACTTTACATGTTCACTGGTTAGTTGTGTGTTGACTTTTGTAGTTGAAGAGGATCAAAATGATATCACTGGTGATGTCTTTGACTCAAGCAAAAACTGGATTTAAATGAGGTAAAATGTCTTGCCCCACTCTCCCTTCCAGTCATCAAAGTCCAGTGGCAAGACAAAAGTCAAGATTATTGGTGATGGCCAGGGATGCAGTGGATGACCTTGACTTCTTCATTGTCTAATCAGGCTCTAAGAACACTACAGTGTTTACTTCAGGAACCTTCATGGCCATTGGAACAAATTGTTCTCATCTGCTCCTTGTGATGGGGAAAGTCTTCACATGCTTGGGGTGGATAGTCCCCTTAGTTAGGTTTAAGGACTATTGGTTACTCTTAGCTTGCAACTTTGTTAAAGTTAATTTTTTAACTTTAGTTAATAAAGTTAATAGTTTCTATTAGTTTTTTGGTTGAATTTCTGGAATTTTCTATGCATAGCATAATATTATCTGCAGAGTGATAATGTTGTTTTGTCATTGCCTATTTTAATTTCTTCAATGTATTTTTTTTTGCTTTTATTGCTATAACTAGTGTCTCTAGTATATTAAATAGTAGTGGTGATAATGGGAATGTTTGCAATCTTACTGGGAAGGATTGTAATTTATCCTCATTATGCTTCATAATGCTTCATGATGGTTTTAGATAGATGCCATTTATCACTTCAAAACTATCAATAAGTACATGAAAAAGTATTCTAAATCTCTCATAATTAGAGAAATGCAAATCAAAGCAATGCTGAGGTACCACCTCACACCTAGCAGATTGGCCAATATGACAGTAAAGGAAAATAATAAATGTTGGAGGGGATGTGGCAAAATTGGGACAGCAATGCATTGCTGGTGGAGTTGTGAATTAATCCAGTCATTCTGGAGGGCAATTTGGAATTATGCCCAAAGGACTTTAAAAGACTGCCTGCCCTATGATCCAGCAATATCACTGTTGGGCTTGTACCCCAAAGAGATAATAGGGGAAATATTTGTACAAAATATTCATAGGCTCACTCTTTGTGGTGGAAAAAATTGGAAAATGACGGGGTGTCCCTTGACACCTCTTGACATTGGGGAATGACTGAACAAATTATGGTACATGATGGTGAAGGAATACTATTGTGCTATAAGGATTGATGATCTGGAGGCTTTCCATATGAACTGGGAGAACCTCATTGAACTGATGCAGGGTGAAATGAGCAGAACCAGGAGAACACTGTACACAGAAAGTAAAACATTGTGGAAAAATCCAGTGGAATGGACTTTACTAATAGCAGCAATACAAGAAGTCAGGACACTCCTGAAGGACTTATGAGAAACAATGCTATCCATATTGAGAGAAAGAACTATGGGAGTAGAGATGCAAAAGCAAAATATATGACATCACTTATCACATGTATATATGGGTATGCTATTTAGGGTTTAGGCCTTAAAAATAGCTCTATAGCAAAAATGAATGATATGGAAATTGGTATCGTAACAACATTTGTACAACACAGTGGATCATGTAAATATGGAAAAATATTTTAATAAATATTTAAATATTTATTTAATAAATAAATAAAGTGGGAAAAATCTTCTGCTTTTTTACTACTCAACATCTCTCAGACCCAATATCTATTGATATACCTTATCTCTAGACTCACACAATTATTGCTTTACTTCAAGCCTTTATTACTTCTTACTTAGATTGTTGCAATAACTTCCTAAAAAGTCTAGTAGCCTTAAGTCTCTTCTCACTCTACTCTAGCATACCCATAGTTCCCCAAGGGATTCTCTTTATTTTTTCTTTTTAATTTATCATATATTTTTAACATACTATTAAAAATTGAATTCTACATTCTTTTCTTTCCCTCCTACTTCTTCCACCCATTGAGAAAGCAAGAAATATTATATTAATTATACATGTGATGTTGTAAAACATATTTCCATGTTAGCCATTTTTTAAATCAAGAAAAATCAAGAAAATGAGAAAATTATACTTCAATTAGCATTCAGAGTTCATCAGCTCTCTCTCTAGAGGTGAAGAGCATTTTTTCACAAGTGATTTCTTTAAATTCGTATCTGACTAACAGTGTATATTTAATCACTGTTAGTATAACTAGGCTCTAATTAGGGTGAATAACGAATCTGATTAAGTTGTGGCATATATTTGATTTTGTATCACTCGGAATCATAATTTTATAAAACACAACAAATGGCTTCAGTGAAAATTTGTCTAATGTGGCCACATTAGTGGTGATTCCAACTAACTGGAGCTTAGATAGAGCTCCATATTGTCCCTAGGATAAAATGTAGACTCCTCTTTTTGTGTTTTAAGAAAACTCTTTACAATCTTACCTCTTATTTTTTTAGCCTTGTTAGATATCACTCCCCATCTAGATCCATCTAAATTGGCTGTCTCTTAGCACTTCACCCAACCCCACCCCCATACATCAAAAACAATAAAAGAGCTTTTTCCTCTTAGGATTCTGTTCACATAGGGAGCTTCCCAGGGAGGGAGGGACCACTACTATTGCAGATGGATACTTGTTCTTCAACTTAATCTTAGAAAGCTGCCAGACAATTTGGAACTATATCCAACTATACTTTGAAAGACCATCTGACTTTTGATCCAGCCATATCTCTGCTGGGTTTATGCCCGAAAGAGATAATAATGAAAAAGACATGTAAAAAATATTTATAGCCGCACTCTTTGTGGTGGCAAAAAAATTAGAAAATGGGGGGATGCCCTTCAATTGGGAAATGGCTAAACAAATTGTGGTATATGCTGGTGATGGAATACTATTGTGCTCAAAGGAATAATGAACTGGAGGAATTCCAGGTGAACTGGAATGACCTCCAGGAATTGATACAGAGTAAAAGGAGCAGAACCAGGAGAACCATATACACAGAGACTGATACCCTGTGGCACAATCGAATGTAATGAACTTCTCTGCTAGCAGCAATGCAAAGATCCTAGATATTTCTGAGGGATTTATGAGAAAGAAAGCTATTCACTTCCAGAGAAAGAACTGTGGGAGTAGAAAAACAGAAGAAAAGCAATGTTATAAAGGGATAAAGAGGATGGTAAAAGGGAGTCACTAAGGGGTCTGGGACCCTGAAACCAATCTAGCAGGATATTGGGGTTTGTTGATGACAAAGGAGAGCAGCCTCAGCTGAGAATAAATTGGATATAAGAATAGATTCAAACCCTGTTAGCTTTAGTGCCCAATATATTTCTACTGCTAGCTGTAGGCTCCTTTAAGCTGGTTGGTGGGTGGCCTCTCCCTGCTGAGGTAACTGCCTCCTATTGGATGAGAGCAGAACCTAGCAGGAAACCAAGACTCCAACTTCCTACCTACAATGGAGGCTTAGATTCTACCTCCACAGAAACTCTGATTTCTCAGTATTTTCTCCTCTCCTTAGTCTCCTTAGCCTTGATGGTGTTGGAATAATCACAGGAATTCATAGATTAAGGCTAAAGGATTTATCTGAAACTGGAAAGGGAAAATTAAGGTAAGAGGGCTTAGGTCTAGCTAAACTGTTGCTAGGGGGAACTGGCAGGTGCTGGGAAAGGACCTAGAAGGTCTTGACTGGCTGAGGGCAAGCAGCCTCAGCCAGAGATAACTAGACTCTGGCTTGATATTATTTGATCCACTAGCTAGACAGATGATGTTGTTGGGTTGCTCTAAAGATGGTCCTAACCACTAGGCTATCCTATTCTAATTTCCTACTCATAATCCTCCTCCCTTCCACCTGGAGCCCCAGGGGGAAGGTCAAGGGTATCAAGTTGTCTGGGTGAGGTTAGGGTAAATCAGAACCCAGGGTTGGGTTTGCAGGGCCTTATATATTCACAGCCCAACTGCAGGTTGGCACCTGGCATCTGGCACATGCCATGCCAGAATTCCATTCTTATAACTGACAGGATTGCCTAGGGTAATATTGCAATGCAAGAAACCCTGCATTACAACAACTGCTTGATCACTTGGGCCTATGGTGATATGATTGGGGATGTAGATTCTAAGTGATCATCCTAATGCAAATATTAATATGGAAATAGGTCCTGATCAATGACACATGTAAAACTTGGTAAAATTGCTCATTGGGTACAGGAGGGGGTAGAAGGAGGGGAGGGAAAGAACATGAATCATGCAACCATGGAAAAATATTCTAAATTAATTAATTAAATAATAATATTCAAATAAAAAAAAAAAGAAAGCTACCAGAGGAATTGAGACATCATGAGTTAGCTTCCTATCACAAAATTAGCATATGTCAGAGGCAGGATTTGAACCTACTCCTTCCTGATTCTAAGGTCCATACTCTGTCAACCATGCTGTTAATTGTAAGAGATGTCACTCAAGAAATCTGTGACTTGAAAAGGATGTGGAATAAGTGTGAAGTAAGCATGAGAAATTACCTGGTAAGACAGTCTGAATACTGAAATTTAAAATTAAAAAAGAAGCAGGAAAAAGAGTCCCAATACATGAATAAATCCCCCAAGAAAATTTATATAAAGATGTTGATGAGAATAATTTCCTTTGCTGCAAATAGCACCCACAAAATGAGAACAAGAATTTAATGAGGCTCAGAAATTCTGTATATGCCTTAGAAACACTAATATCAAGCTATAAAGTTGGTACTCTGGTGATAGTATTCATGGTAATGCTATACAATCATGATAATTTATATTTCTCTAACTTTTTGAGGTTTTAAAGCTCTTTTCTTCCAGCAACTCCATGAAGATTAATTCCATTTTAAGAAAGGGTCATTTAAAGTTCAGGAAGGGTGACTTGATAAAGGTTACATAGCAAGTAGCAAATCTGGACCTTGAACTCTGGTCTGTTCTTAACTCAATTCATTCTTCTTTCCAATTTCACACACAATGATGGTATCAATGATGGTAATAACTGCTTTGTAGGACATACATATATTTGCATAATGTAGGGATTAAATTTATGGTTGGACTAAATATAAGAGAATGTGGTCACTGATTTTAAGTCAAGTCAAAATGAATTTTTAGCAGCTTTATTTACAAAAAGAGGGAAAGAGTAAAAGTAGAGAAATGTAAAAAGAGGGTAAAGAAAATATCTAACCTAACATACTAAATATTCACATTGGAGCCTGGCTCCACTCTAGCAAAGCTCTTTAATCCCAGCCGGAGGGCCCAGTGATCAGTCAAGCAAGGGTTTAACCCATGCAGCCTCTTCTAAGAGGAAGGCCTTTCTGGTGCCAATCTCTCCAGAAGCCAGTAAAGGAGGGTTAGTATTTTTCACTCACCCAATCCAAACTCCAAAGGGAAAAGATCCAAGAGCAGTCTTACCAGAAACAGTTCAAGTTGCCAGCCCAGGTCTTTCACACTGAAGATTCAGGTTGAAGGCTGAAGACCTCTTGAACAGGAAGTTCATGATCTTTTATAGTCCTTTTTTACGTCCCTTCCTGTACCTTTCTCCACTTTACAGGGACCAACTGCAGTCTTTAAATTTGCTTAGCACTGCCCAAGGGGCAGTCAGTCACTTATGGAGGTGTTACTCACTTTAGTAAGTGGTTTGTGAACCTTCCTTACTTAGTGTTAAGTAGGGTGTCTTCCCTTTTGGTTGATTAAATTTAAAAGTAGGCAAAGGGAGAGTCAATCCCATCTTCACAATGATAAGATTATTATAGTAGCTCCTTAAAGGCAAGGACTGTTATATTTTTTATTTTTTATTCCTGGAGCCTAATGTAGCACCTAGACCTTAGTAGAGGTTTAAGAAATGCCTTCCAGTAGAGAAGGAAATGGCAAACTGTTCTAGTTATTTTTGCCAAGAAAACCTCATAGATAATATTAAATGGTCTGTGGGCTTACAAAAGCTCTGGACATGAAAGAATGCCTGAACAACAAAGAAATTGCCCCTGTAAGCCACAATTTGGCATCAAAGGGTAATGTTGGTGTGAGTGAGTGTGTGTGTGTGTGAAAGAGAGAGAGAGAGAGAGAGAAAGAGAGAGAGAGAGAGAGAGAGAGAGAGAGAGAGAGAGAG
>NW_025384865.1:0-3161 GCF_016433145.1 Gracilinanus agilis
AAGGATATGGCAGAGGTAGATTGTGAAGGCATGTCTTCCAGAGTGTTCTAGGTGGCACAATGGATACAGCAATTAGTCTGGAGTCAAGAAGACCAGAGTTCAAATCTAGCTTTGGATACCGACTAGTTATGTGACCCTGGGTAAGTCACTTCATTTCTTTCTCAGTTTCCTCAACAGTAAAATGGAAATAATAAGAGCAGCTCCCTCTCAGTGTTGTTGCAAGGATCAAATGAGATCATGCTTGTAAAGTGTTTAGCATAGTACCCCTGGCACATAGTAAGCTCTATAATTGTTAGCTATTATGATAAGACATTTATAGGAGAAGTACAAGGTGAGGCAGAGAGGAGGAAGGCAAAGGGGAAGTCTGGGGGACTGAGATGGCCTAGGAGGAAGCCTGGCACATGGTCAGGACGTTTCTCCCCTGAGAAAAAACTATTCCAAGGCCTCTGAAAGTTAGCCAAAGAGGTCCTTGAAAGAAGGCAATTTTTACTCCAGTTTTACTCTAATGAGATCTAATGGGATAAGAAAACCAGGCTGGAGATAAGAGATGCTTGAATATTTTACCCCAAACCCCCAGACTTATAAAGGCTGACCCCTGGCATAGCCCCCTGGCTTTCAGAAAGAGGAGGGCTTTTTTCATTGCTTTTTGGAAAGCCAACACTTAAGCCACCACTTTTCCCCTTTAAAAAAGCCAATAGGTGTCATTAGCTTTCAGGTTCTCCCCTTGCCCCGGCCCAGCACCCTGGCTCAGATCAGAGAAAGCAAACTGCCGTGTGTGTGTTCTGAAGCTAATGTAGGCAGATGGGAGCTCTCTGCCCGCCAAACCACTGGGGCCTCCAAACTCAGATCTCCATCTTCTCTTCTGAGTCTTAGAGAAAACACAGGTGTGACCCCCTCCTTGGCCAGCAGGAAAAGGAAATCCTGAGCGGATTAAAACTGAGCCTTTCCTGGCCAGGGCAGGTCTGAGCTTTGCGTCCCCCACATTCCCTCCTCCTCCCCCCACCAAAAGTTATGAAGGCGGTTGGACAAAACGTGGTGGCAAGAAGGACTTTGGGAGCCGAGCAAGACCCGTCTAGGATCAGTCAGGCAGCCGGCATTCGTGACCTCCACTCCCCGGCACACATGGGCACTTATTAAACGCTTGCTGACTTCTCTTGAGCAGCCTTAGAGGGCAGCCACTAGAGCAGCGCACAGTTCCCCGACTTTCGCAGGGGAGCACCATCAGGATACATCAGAAGCGAGACTTGAATCTCATCTTCTTAATTCCAAGCCTGGCTCTCTAACCACTGTACCACCCTGGAGAGTATGAAGGGAGCTGAATTAAAACCAGTAAAACAACTCAAGCTCTATCCACGCGTGTTGGGGACAAGAGGAAGAGACAAGTGCACGGGACTCGAACTCAGGACTTCCTGATTGCTAGACCTGCTCTTTAACTATTATTTTATAAAGAATTTTAAAAAGAAGAACAAAACAAAAATGTTCCCCAAAGCCTGACATTCTGCTACATCTCTACAAAGATATAGATGTGTAAGAGATGCTCGTTCATCCAACAATTCCTTCCTTCCAAGGATGAAATTCTGCGGCTCTGGGCCGCACAGTGTGACAGTGGAGAGATGTGTAAAGAGCTTTGTAAACCTTAAAGCTATACATGCCGAAACAGCCCTGCTGGACTTGAAGACAGGAGACCCTCCGATCTAGGGCCACTTCCACCCCTCCGGGCAGCCGCTCACCTCTCTGATGCCATGTTCCTCGCGGCTCAAATGGCGAGGAGTCAACACAAACAGTCTCTAAGAGTTCTTCCCAGCCCTGTGACTCTCTGAGAACCCATGTTCCCCGGAACCATATCCTTGTTTCCTGCCGAGTCTCAGGAGCTGTATTCTAGTCCTATTCCATTCAAAAATCAGAAGGCGACTCTAGGAAAGCAGCGGCACCAACCCTGCCTCTTGCATGCTCTCATTCTCTAAGAAAAGTCTTTCAAGCCCCCCAAAATGGATCCTCGCCTCCCTAGAACATCAGTGTCTCCAAGCCAAAGCCCGGCTATTTGTTTCTGGAAAGCTCTCTGACAGCTTAGCAGAGATGACAAATGTTTCTCATTGGGCCAGCCATGCAATCTTCCACTTACTTTATTTTGGGGTTGAGGGTGGTGGTGAAAAGAGGGAACGAGAGCAGGGTTTAGCATGACTTCATTCCTTTGGAGTCGAGCTTCAATCCAAGGCCAACAAGCGCTGACACACCACCCAGCCCCCTCTTCCTTTCAAGAACCCAGATTCTAATTGGTCTCCCCATTGCCTTGAGTCCTCGAGGTTGTTGACACTCTGACTCTGTGTTCAAATGGCAATGCCCCCCCCCCTTCGTGCAGCAGAATGGTGGGAGATGAGGAAGCTTCCTCCCTCCCCTGGGCATCTCTGGAAGGGACCATGGTTGGACAGAGGGGGCTCGGGGGCTGGGGCAGAACCCATGGAAACCGTGTTAGATGAACCACAAACATATGTTAGTGATGTGAAAATCTACTCTAAGAAAAGGAACCTCCTCCAAGTGAGTAATGCGCACGGCCCAGGAAAAGCATCTGCATCTTGGGACTTGTTTTCCTTTCTTTTTATCAATCAAGCGACCAATGTTTTCTTAATGCGAGAGCCAAATGGCATTCCTGAGAAACAGGTTCGTATCTCTTCAAGTGTCAGCAGCTTCACCCTTTTAGGAAACATTTTCAAATAAGGCAGGATTTCTGAATGGCAGCACATTGATGCCGTGCCATATACGTCAACGAAAGGGGAGAAGGAAAATGCTCTGGTTCATAAGTTTCCATTTCTATGCACTCCAGAGGTTTAGCCTACCTTGGAAACTCAATCAAGAGGCTAAGATGAATTAAGGCTGTAGAATGGCGTAGTAGATATTATATTGGGCTACAGCCCAGAAAGACCCGAGTTCAGATCCTTCCTCTGACATTTGGCAAGTTATTTAACAGCTATCTGCCTCCAGTGGGTCCCAAGGATCACAGATCTAGAGCTATAGGGAATCTCATAGGTCATCTAATTCAATCACGAAGGACTTGAACTTTGACTACAGAGTCAATGTTCTTTCCAATTTATCTAGTAAGTCTTGGAGGGGTTGGTATCTGCTTTGATGAAAAGTTTCATGACATGAACTTCCCCCAAGATGAT
>NW_025384866.1:0-2445 GCF_016433145.1 Gracilinanus agilis
AAGGGGGTGAAGGGAAAAGTAAAAACATGACTTATGTAACCAGGGAAATTTTTTCTAAAAATAAAAAATTATTTAAAAAAAATAATTTACCAAATGCCATTATATGTATTATTTTCTTTGGTCCTTCCAGCATTATAGTCAATTAGGTATTGCTCTTTCCCCTCTAAAGCCAAGGAAATGAAATCACAGGGAGGTGAAGCGATTTCCCATAATTCTGCAGCTAATAAATGATGGAGCTGGGATTCAAGACCAGACCTTCTAATTCTAAATTCAGTGTTTATTTTACTGGATTGTACTTCTGCTTAATCTGAAGCCAGAAGCCAGAGAACACCCACTCTAATTGCTGGCAGGCCAATTTTCTTTCTGTCTCTTTGGGGATTGGTCTGGGAAATTCATTTATTTACATCTTTTTTCAAACTCTTACCTTCTGCCTGAGAATCATTACTGTGATTAGGTTCCAAGGCAGAAGACTGATAAGGGCTAGGCAAATGAGGTTAAGTGACTTGCCCAGGGTCACCCAGCTAGGAAGTATCTGCGGTAAGATTTGAACCCAGGACCTTCCATCTCTAGGTCTGGCTCCCTATCCACTGTTCTACCTGAGCCCTGAATTATTATATTTTTTTGAGAAAATAAAATAATTTATTTTGCAGTTTCCTCACTTTTTTTTATTCTCTGAACCTCTTTCAGCAACAAACAAAAATGTGTTTTGAAACTTTAGATTAATTTAATATACTATTTATAGTATCTTTTAGATGTATTTCTTAAATTGAACTATTTATATTTAAAAGAGAAGATTTTTTTTATCTTTGGAGTTCCATTTGACACCAGCCACTCACTTGCTTTAATCAGCTTATCTGGCCATTCTTAGACATCAACCAGTCTTTTAAGGAAAGTCCAGAATTTAACCAGCTAACCTGGATAACGCTGGGCATTGGCCAGTCATTGCACATTATTGTCTTTCCTCTTAGGCACGGATCCCTCCACCAAATAATCAAGAGAAGGGATACTAGGATGCAAGAAGCTTTTTTGAATCCTCCTTAATCTTGTTGCCTTTTCCCCAACATTCCCTCTGATTGATCTTGTTTCTGTATGGCTGTTTGTATGTTGTCTCTTCCATCAGACTGTGAGATCCTTAACAATAGGGGCTATCTTTTGTCTTATCCTGGGGATATTTATGTTCTCCTATAGGTACAATCATTCATTTTTTTTTTTCAGTCACACCCAATTCTTTGTGACCTCATTTGGGATTTTCTTGGCAAAAGCACAGGAGTGGTTTGTCATTTCCTTCTCCAACTCATTTTACAGATTAGGAAACTGAGGCAAACAGGATAAGGTGACTTGCCTAAGGTCACGTGGCTAGGAAATGTCTAAGGTCACATTTGAACTCAGGAAGATGAGTCTTCCTGACTCATGCCTAGCACTCTATCTAGTGTATCACTTAGCTGCCCTATATAATACCTATATTATATCCTTTCAAATACTGGAAAACAGCTTTCCCATCTTCTCTAAACATTTTCTAAGCTAAATATTTCCAAGTCTCCCACTGCCTCCTCATATAGTTTGTATGAGCTAGAAATGTTCTCCATCTTGGTGGCTATGAAGCACCCAGAACAGAACACAAGACTTCAGATGTGGTCTTACCAAGGCAGAGTACAATGGGATGCCATTTCTCTAATCTTGGATTCCTAGCTTGAGATCTCATTGCTTTTTCCCATTGTCCATTCATATTAAGGGCACTGGCCCCTAAGACCCTCAGATCTCTTTCATACTCCTCTCCCATCTTGCTCTTGAGAAACTTTATTTTTTTAAACTCAGATGCAAAACTTGACAATGATATCCCCTATTATACTTTATTGGATTTGGCTCAATGTCCTTCCAAGCCTGTTGAGATTACAGGTCATAGATATTGAACTGAAAAGAACCACAGAAGCCCGAGTGACTTTGTCAGATGCTTCGTTCAAATCTAGGAAAAACATCTCTACCACATTCCCCAAATCTAGTAATTTTCCTGAAAAGAAAATGATGTTTGACTGGCATGACCTGTTCAAGCAGAAACCTGACTAGCTGTTTTGTGATTGCTACTCCCTTTTCTAGATGTTCATTAACCATCCCTTTGATATTATATTCTACAATTCTGGCAGAAATTGAAGTCAGAATCATTGGTCTGTCGTTTGCAGATTTTTCCTTTCCTCTGTTCTTTCTGCCACTAAAAATAAGATAGCCATGTGACTTACTTTAAGCATTGTCAGGCAGTAAATATTTTGTAATTGATACAGTAATGGGGTACACACATAGGAAGCTGGAAGAAACACATTTTTCTCTCCTTGTTTCTTTCTTCCTTTTTTGTTCCTTTCTTTCTTTCTCTTCCTCTTCCTTTTTCTTCCCTTCCTTCTCTCTCTCTTCCTCCCTTCTTTCCTTCTTTCTTTCTTTCTTTCTTTCTTTCTT
>NW_025384867.1:0-9275 GCF_016433145.1 Gracilinanus agilis
GGGGAGGGGGGCAAGGAAGGGGAGAAGAAGAACGGCAAGTACGAGAAGCCGCCCTTCAGTTATAATGCCCTGATCATGATGGCCATCCGCCAGAGCCCAGAGAAGCGCCTCACTCTCAATGGCATCTATGAGTTTATCATGAAGAACTTTCCCTACTACCGGGAAAACAAGCAGGGCTGGCAAAACTCCATCCGCCACAACCTGTCCCTGAACAAGTGCTTCGTCAAGGTGCCCCGCCACTATGACGACCCCGGCAAAGGGAACTATTGGATGCTGGATCCTTCTAGCGACGACGTGTTCATCGGCGGCACAACTGGCAAATTGCGCCGGAGATCTACTACGTCCCGAGCTAAGCTGGCCTTCAAACGCGGGGCTAGGCTCACTTCCACTGGACTGACCTTCATGGATCGGGCGGGCTCTTTGTACTGGCCCATGTCTCCCTTCCTGTCCCTGCATCATCCCCGGGCTAGCAGCACTTTGAGTTACAATGGAACCACATCCGCTTACCCCAGCCACCCAATGCCCTACAGCTCCGTGTTGACTCAGAACTCGCTGGGCAACAACCACTCCTTTTCCACTTCCAATGGGTTAAGTGTTGATAGACTCGTCAATGGGGAGATCCCTTATGCCACGCATCACCTTACGGCCGCTGCCCTAGCAGCCTCTGTGCCCTGCGGGCTGTCTGTCCCCTGCTCCGGGACCTATTCCCTAAACCCTTGCTCCGTCAATCTGCTGGCGGGACAGACGAGTTACTTTTTCCCTCATGTCCCTCACCCTTCAATGACTTCTCAAAGCAGCACTTCAATGACCGCCCGGGCCGCTTCCTCCTCCACGTCTCCGCAGGCGCCCTCCACCCTGCCCTGTGAGTCTTTAAGACCCTCTTTGCCAAGTTTTACAACGGGACTGTCTGGAGGACTTTCTGATTATTTCACACATCAAAATCAGGGGTCTTCTTCCAACCCTTTAATACATTAACATCCCTGGGACCAGACTGTAAGTGAACATTTTACACACATTTGCATTGTAAATGATAATTAAAAAATAAGTCCAGGTATTTTTTATTAAGTCCCCCATTTTCTGTACGTTTGTTCAGTCTTTAGGGTTGTTTATTATTCTAACAAGGTGTGGAGTGTCAGCGAGGTGCAATGTGGGGAGAATACATTGTAGACTATGAAGTTTGGAAGTCAAAATTATAGTAGAATGTGTATCTAAATAGTGACTACTTTGCAATTTTTATTCAGACATAACAAGTCTATCACTAATTACCACCAAGATTTCCATGTTTGCAGTATTATAAGTTATCATGGATATACATGGTGGATGGAGACCTCGAATAAAAACACTAAATTATGGGAAAAGTGGGGAAAAAAAGTTTAAACTGTAATTTGTATTTTAAAAGAATTAATAGTAAAGATTCCCAAGAAACGACATTTGGGCCATTTATTGTTTTGTCCTTTTCTTTAAGAAACTGGTTTTTGTTTACTTTTAGACCAAAGATTGGGTTTTAGAAAATGCACTCGGTGTAGAAGTATTTCAAAGAGAAGCAAAAACAAAACAAAAAAAGCACGTTTCAGTTCGCAGCACTGCCCGTTCAAATGAGTCAGAAGGGGACAAAATTAATGACTGCCTTCAGTTTGTGTTGTGTATATTTTGATGTATGTGGTCACTAACAGGTCACTTTTATTTTTCCTAAATGTAGTGAAATGTTAATACCTATTGTACTTATAGGTAAACCTTGCAAATATGTAACCTGTGTTGCGCCAATGCCGCATAAATTTGAGTGATTGTTAATGTCGTCTTAAAATTTCTTGATTGTGATACTGTGGTCATATGCCCGTGTTTGTCACTTACAAAAATGTTTACTATGAACACACAGAAATAAAAAATAGGCTAAATTCATATATACCTTGATAGTTTTGTCTCTTTTATTAAATAGAGCTAACCTACAAAAGTTATAGATAAATCAAAGGGATGGCTCTACAGGCCAGCCTTGGATTTGAATAGCTCCTTAGATTTAAATGGAAACTTTTTATACAAAAAAAAATTAAGAAAAAAAGAAAAAATAGTATTTTCCTCCAGATGGAATTAATTAAGCTTTTAAAAAGGAGCAGCAGGTTATTTGATTAACTAGTTATTTTTACTATAGACTTTTTCAGCGGATCTCTTTAAATTTCTATGTATACAAAGCAATTTATTAATTTATCTAGTGATATGTGTGCATAGATATTTACTGTTTATTTTCCATTCAATTGACAGAATGCTTACTTTTCTATTCACCTTGTTTCAGGCTTAAAAATATTTATAGCCTCTGGCTGATTATATATATATGTATATGTATATGTATATGGCTAGATAGCAATGACTATAATACACACATATTATATATATGCATATGTAGGTATATGTATATATATGTACACACACAGAGATCCCTACAGTTCAGGGAGTATTTGCGCTTTTGATGCTGCAAACATTTTGTTTAATAATATTTGTATTTATAGTTTCTAAGTCAGCATTTATTTTTGTGGCTGTTTACCCACAATGAGAGTTCTAATAAAGATGTGCTAAAGTTGAAATACAATTTTGCTGGAAGTGATCGCCTAATGTAATGACTTTACAGATCAATGCTTATATTTTCTTTCCAAATTCTTAATTTTAATCTTTATTTGTTCAGGTGCAGAAAGATGCCTTTCTCTTTTTATACCCTTGAAATAAATATTTATTAGTTGATTATAAATATGTTAGCAATTTTCAACTGGAAGTTTGTTCCATTTGCTTACACTGAGCCATACTTCTGTTTTAATTTGTAATGGAACCAAAACTAAACAAAAACAAACAAACAAACAAACAAAAAAGTTTCTTGATGGGTTTTAGACAGTATAAGTGTCACAGCTCCTGAAAACAATTAGAAAACTTGAGCAAGAGATTTACTATAACTAATTGGATCCCGTGGTGATTCTGTGGAGGACAAGTTGTTCATTTGTTACAATTGTATAGTCTGAAATGCGTTCAGTAGTAATGCAATAAGCCAGCTACTTCTTACAATGGGCCCAATGAAAAATAATCTGTTCTAGAGATCTTATCTGCAAACACTTAAAAGAGTTGAACTAAAAAAAAAAAAAAAAAAAAAAAAAGCCAAGGGAAGAAGAGGCCTCTAGAAGATTTAAATTTGAAATGTGGAATACTTGAATATTTAATATTGAGAGAGAGAGAGAGACAGAGAGACAGAGAGACAGAGAGAGAGACAGAGAGATTTTTTTTTTCTATTGGAAATAATTCCTCCCCAACATATCTAAGAGAAGTATGTTTTTTGTTTTTGTTTTTAAATGAGGGATGGAAATAGTAAGAAGAGATTCAATCAAATGGTCCAGAAAAAAAAATTGTGTTTTGTTTTAAATCTAGCTAAGTCTAAATCCCTACTTTTAGGGATTTGGTTTTTTAATGGGTTGGTCAACCAAGTATTCCATTCTTTTCAGTTCCACCACCTTAGAAAATAATGTGATAGGAACACATGTAAATATGTAATACATCAATAGTTTTATTGATATATCAACAACAAAATATTAAATATATTAAAATTTGCAAGTTTTATTTTAAAATAATGAAACCCCAAATTCTAGAGCTAGGTAGTGAAGGAGTCTCATTTGCATATTTGTGACCTAAACAAACTTAAAGAATTACTTTTGCTTTTTTATTGCATTGGCATATTGGGTTATTTAGCACTTGCAATGGGTTTTATTGTTGAAAACTACATATAGGAACTGTGTTCTTCTGACTGTAAAAAGTTTAAACAATGAAACTGAGGTCTTGTACTTAAAGTAAAGGGATCTTAATATTATAAGAAGGGTTTTTATCATCACTGATGGGCTTTTTTGTTTTATTTTCAATGACTACTTCCTTATTTGGGAGAAAGATGACATTGCCGGGGTTTTGTTTTTATTTTTGTTTTGTGTTCTTTTCCAAATGCATTTAGTGAATGAGATTTCAATGCCAAACGCTGTGCTTTGAGATCTGTAGTAAACTACTACCTAAGAAATTCAGGTGTTATTGACTTTTTTATACTTATGGGAATTGAGGGCCGGGTCAATGTTGGTCCATACACATATCCAAGGCACCTTTATGGTGATTTCACTGGAAAGAATTTAGGATTTTCAGGTAGACATTGGGGAAAATGTTCAGACATGTGTGTATCTATATCTACATATAAACATATAACACAAATAGAAAGATAATTTTATAGGAGGATTGTTAAGGCCTAAATATGCAAAATTTGTTTACCTCAGTTTATCCCCCTATTTCTTCTTAGCGCTATTATTCTCTAGAAATCTTTCACACATAGACAAGGCAATCTGGTATGAAATTCAAGACATTTTTACTTCAAACAATTCACAATGTAATGCTGATTTTCCTTTCTGTCAACTTTTGTTGAGTAAAAGCTTGAAGAAAAATTTTGGCAAATTTTATGTAGTTATTTAAAAATTAATGTTAGAGAAAAATGAAATTATGTTTCTTAATTTTGACCATGTTTGTATTTATTCTGAATTTTTTAAGAAATGAGATTACATTCCTTAAAATGTGGAGTCAATGAATTCACTCAAATACTAGTTTCATAAGTTTCATATGAAAATATAAGATGCAAAATTTCTAAGTTAAAATATTTAATTGAGTTTAATTTAAACCTGATGAATGTTAAAATAGCCTAAGCTATTAAACAAATATTATTAATCCCCAACACATTTTACAATGATTTGAAGACCCTGAAGTAGTATCTCCTATATAATCTTTCTTGCACTATGATAAGATTGATATAAAAGTGAACCTAAAGACTGGGGCCCTAAACGTTCATCGAATTCAGTTGTCTTATGAAGATTTCTTTCCAGTCTATAAAAAACCAAGAGGAAGATAAAAAAAAAATGGGGGGGGGCAGTTCTTAGTTTTTAATTCTCTCAGCATTTTAAAAATTCTTTCTCCCCATCATTGATACTTCCATAAATAAAGTTCTGGATATATATCTATGTATATATGTATATGTACATATATACATAAATGTGTACATACATATTTTAATATTCCATACACACACAGAAAACTGTGTAAAAATGGTGTTTCCCCAGCATAATTAGAGAAAATTGCATAAAACCAAATGGCTTTGCTTCAGGAGAAAATCATTGCATGGAAGCTGAATGGTTCAAATACTAGGTGCTTGGGACTCAAGAAGAGCTGGTGGTGAATCGGCTGAGCAAAGGGTGAAGGTGAAGATCATTAGATGTTCCAGCGCTGGCGGAGACTGTTTGTTGGGGTTGTGTAACTGTGCCTGGAGGGCGGGGTTCCTGTACATTCCTACCTCAACGAATAACCTGCACTCAACTCTACTTCAGCTTACTTCCAAACAGACTGGACCCTTCACTAAGAAAACGAGCACAGCCATCTCACCTAACAGGGTAGGTGAAGGAAAATCATTCCTTTTTCATTACTCGATTTCTTATGTGGAAAGAAAAAAAGACAGCCACATCTCTCTTTTCCTCTTTCCCTCCCTCTGTTTCCCCCTCACACACGCACACCCCATTTTCATCCCCCTTCCCAATTTCTGCAGTTATAGCAAGGGTGTCGATGTCTCCGCCACCTTATCTTCCAGTTATTTTCGTGAGTGAGAAATGATTTCCCTTTTTCCAGTATTCCTATCACTATCCCAGTTTCCGTGCCTGTACTTCTCCATCTCGAGTAAATTAGTCTAGCGCTTTCTTATTCTTCCTTAAAGTCTTAACTTTTCACTAGCTGATGGTCAATTCTAGCTTTTGGTCTAGTGGGTGAAGTTTATGGGCTCCCGGGGAGTGGGGGGTGGTGAGGAGATGGGAGTGTTAACTTGAGTGGTGATGAAGTGTGTGTGAGTGCCCGCTTGTCTTTTCCCACCCTTCCCATTTCTATTTATCTTTCCAAGACGCTGTGAGGCATGGACCGCAAAACACTGGCATAGTAATTCCCGGCTCTGACTGTGTCCTTTACCCACAGAATCGGTAAGTGGTGGGGCTTTTTTTTTGAAAGGGGTGGGAGGTTTTTGGAGTTTGGGTGCCCGATGGTTGACGGCGTTATAAACTAAAATTTTGTGGTGTGAGATCAATCTGTTGAATACCAAGCACGATTTGGAGATCTTATTTTTCCTTGAAGAAATTCCTATAGCAGGAGCGAGCAGAAAGATACCTGGAATGCCCCCCCCCCTTTATCTTCTCCTTTGTGAAAAATCACTGCTCATTTTTTCAGAAATGAGTGTATCCCTTACCTCTTAAGAAGTGGAGTTCAAGAGGGAAGCAGGTGACTTTCGATCAAGTAGTGTTTGAATTAGGACTTTATCCGTAAAGAAATGTGTTTAGTGGAAGAATTTGGCTATTTAGGTTCTCAGGTCTCCAATTATTCTTCCACCACCCTGTTAAACTCGCTGCTAGTAGAAAAAAGCGTCCCCTCACTCCTAGACACATTTCAATTAAAAAAAAAAAAGTACATACAATTTTCCTATCCTTCCATCCCTCTGTTATCCTACCCATAAACCCTAATTAGCAACAGATAACGCAAAGCTATTCACAACCATTCTTACTTTCTTCTCTTCCCAATTTGGCCTCTACTTCATTTTGCGTTAGAAACAAGGCCATTCCGTTTGAAGCCGAAGTGGGTTTTACTGGGATTTGGGGCACTGGTTGCATTACATGTGTGTATGAGAAGGGATATGGATCGGGATGATATCTACGTAGAAATATTTGTTCTCTTTGCCTTCTAAGTACTAGGAAAATGAGCACCAGGAGCCTTTAGTTTGCGTTTGTCCCTGTTGGGAATATCCTTAGTCTCGGCTTTGGGAATCTCAAGCAAATAATTGATTCTTAATGCATTCTTTGGAGGCAGCGGCGCACACTCGAGACGGTGGAGTTAACCAGAGCCTGTGATACAAAGAAATAGAGCCGAAGAAGACGAGGCAATAAGAAGCTTAGATCGAGTTTTTATTTTTGCTTGACATCCAGTGTATTTAATGAAATCACTGGTGAAGTTGGAGAGAGGCGGGGTGGTAGAGGCAGAGGCCACCATACTAGGGGACACCTTCCCCTCTCCTCCCTCCCCCCCCACCCCCGTTTAATTTCTATCTCTCTTGCGTAAGAAAGTGGAAGAAAGGCCGAGTGGACTGAAACCGTTGTTTCTTTAGCTTCAGGATCTGATGCTAGGCTGCGCTCTTCCTAAAAATCTGAGGACAGGATTGCACAGGGCCGCTGCACTGGGAGCAACAAGGTGAGGGCGCTCTTGCCCAGGATAAGCCAAGCTTTCTGGTTTGGTCATTCACACAAGCTCGATTTTCAGGTGGCAGGAAAATTGACTCTATAGAGCCGTGTAGGTTGGTGGTGTGTGTGTGTGTGTTTTTTTTTTTTTTTTTTTTTTTAAAGTCGATCCTCATTGTTTACACGGTGCCTATTTCAGATCTCTGCACTTATCTACCAGTTGATAAAACTGTTTTCTCTGTGATAGACATCTTCTTCTCTCCTCCCAACCCCCCACCCCCTCTGCCTTTTCGATTTCCACCCCATTTCCCTTTTTCGAAGCAAACCTCTAGCAGTTCCAGCCTGGGACCTTATGGAAAAGAGAAGTTTCCCCAGGGTTTCCCTGGGGTAGGTTTCGTGTTGGGGGGACGGGGCAGGGAAGGTGGGGGAGGGGTTTGTGGATAGGTGGGAAAAGGGGGCGCCGAAGCGGATTGGAGGTTGCTCTAAGAAACTCGGTATCCGAGAGTACTGAGACAGGCAAAAGCACTTCACCCGTTGAGGCGGTCGTCTCCCACTCCACACCTGTCCTCCCTCGCCCGCGTCCCCCACCTCTGCGCTCTCCTCCCCAGCCGCCCCCAAGCTTCCTCTCTTTGATTTCAATGTTTTAGCATCAACCAGTAACTCACAGGAGTTGGAAAGTAGGCCTAGAGCACACTTGGTAAACCTACAGCGTTCGCCTTTCGCGGCTGGCCTTTCCCCAAATTCCTAAACCAAACAGTAGGGATGGTTGCAGTAGAAGAGTATAGAGGAGATAAACACATCAACGATTATTATTAAAGACAAAACCAAACAAAACATCGAAAGCAATAACGTTTCTAGGGTCCCCCCCACTTATTTTTCTCCTCTTAAAAAAGTTAAAAATCGGTGGGTTCTCGGCTGTCTTTTGTTGAATGCGGGTCGGGTTATCCTTTCTTTCTTGCCTGTACCCTTGCTCCGTGGTTCTTCCAGTTTGGAGGAAAAGTCACGCCGTGTAGACAACAGGCGATGGGAATTGTTTTGCGATATTCTGAGTGCTCCTGGAGGCTCAGTTACAGTGTCAAATGAAATCTTCATTTTTGGCTTACGTTTGATTTTCAGTTTCACCTGGCAGAATCTTGCAATGTCCACGAAATGCAAGCTTCCTTGCTTCTGTGCAGTCCACACTTGCAGTGCTCTAATTGTATTTCTTTCATCTTTGAAATAGAGAGTTTTTACCTTTCCCAGATCTCGAGGCTAGGGTGGAGCGTATTTTCCATCCTTTTAACGGATCGGGATTTAGGGAAGTTTAGTGACATTGGGGAGATTTCTTGGGGTTGTTTTATTTCCTTCATTCTGAGGTGAACTAATGATGTGATCGTCCGCATTGAAACTTAAATTAGCTGTTACATTAACCGCAGACAATGACTAATCATATTCTCCTTTGGGCCCCGCTCCTCCCTCCCTCCCTTCGTATCCTTGGCTGTGTTTGGAAAATAGAGGGCCAGGGGAGGTTGACTGTTCGATCCCCCAATATTATTAGGATTATTTCAATGAATGTGGAGGTGGGGCAAATAGAGAAAATCACTTTCAAAAAAATTTTGCTTGCCTAAATAGCAATTGTACTTTTGTTTAAATCTAAATTTCTATGGAACCATTGTGTGAAATAGGATTAATATGAACCAACATTTTTATTTTTAGGAAGGTCACTCAAGTCTGTGCAAAATATTAATTTTTTTGCAGTAATACAAATTAAATAAGAAGCGCTACACTTTCCCCCTTCTGCACATCCACATACATTAGTTCATGTTGGAATTGGAAAGAATTTTGCCCGGAGAGAAACAATCTGACATTAAGAAAAAAGGGGGAAGGGGGGAGGCTTGGAAATCCAGCTAACCTGCATCTTCCTTTCTCGGGGTCTGACACTTGCTTTGTGTTCAGAAAGGAATGATTTGCAAAACATTTAAGATGCTTCAAAAAATGTATACACACACACACACACACACACACACACACATATATATA
>NW_025384868.1:0-4171 GCF_016433145.1 Gracilinanus agilis
AAACCCCCTTCAAATATTTAATAATAAAATAAGACATTACATATTATAAATTATAATTTCACGTTATAAAATATAATTTATATTACATATAAAGCTATTATGTGTAATAATTGCATAATAAATATAATAACTATTAAATAACATAAGAGTGTGCAATTGTATAATAAACCCCCTTCAAATATTTAGTAATAAAAGCTATTATAGAATATTATATAGTGTTATAATTATAAAGCAATTATATGTAACAGTTAAATAATAAATGAAATACTTAGAAATAAAATAAGGGTGCCCAATTATAAAATAAAATAACAATAAAACCTTTTAAAAGATTTAATAAGGAAACTTTATATTCCTCTAGAACTTCAACATTTGTGATGTGTTTTCCTCACAATATTCCTGTGAAGTACCTGGTCCAAAGGACATTATTCCCATTTTACAGATGAGGAGAGTAAGGTCTCAGAGGGCATGTGAAGGAGGCAGCATGGGCCCGGGAAGAGAGGCTGTGTAATCAGAGGGTGTGGGATCCAGATCTGGACTGTCATTTGCTCTGTGACCTTGGGGAAGTCTCTTCATCTCCCCAGGTCTTTTCTGTAAAATGAGAAGGGCGGATTGAGTGGCCTTTGTGGTCTCTTCCAGGTGCAGGTTTGTGATTCTGGATCCTTCAATTCTAAGACTGGTCTCTGAGTCCATGGATAGTGAGGGTCAGGGTAGGGATTTGGAGTCAGATTTGATACCAGGCTAGTAAGCCCCCCTTTATGCTACGCTTGGCTGCTTTTGAGGCATCTGGGTCTCTGAGCTCTGATTCACTGACAGCTCCCCTCCTGCCTCAGTTTCCCCATTCTGCTGAATGGGATTGGTGGAAGTCCGAGGTTGGAGAGGAATAATGCAAATCCCTTTGGTCTCCCAAGGGGGGTTTTCCTAGGAAGGACCACTCTGAAGAAGGCTCGCTGTGCCTCTGCAGAGGTATCTCCCGCACTGCTCTGATGCGGTCCCTGAAAACGTTCACATTGAAAGTCCCCCTTTTGGGGGACAAAGTCGGACCTCCCGGGGTCACCTACATCCAGATCCACCAGTGTTGGGCAACAGGTCTTCATCCATCTGTAACACCTCCCTGTGAGTTCTTCAGCTCAAGCATTGCTTTAAATTTGCACTAAAGTGTGAAGGACTGAAGTCCAATATTTTAGGGAGGCGAAATTTGGACGGGAATAAATAGCGGGGGGTGGGGTGGGGGGAGGGAGTAGGAGGGGAATTGAGTCTCTTATGGGGAAGGAAAGAGGAAGGGAGCAGGGGAGAGCAGAAAGGGAGGGGTGGGCTTTTGGAGACGTCTTTGGGAACCAGGCTCAGCTCGCAGAACCAGGAATAAAAGATGGCAGCCCCGGGGCCGCAGCGGGGAAACCCTGGCTGACTATCAGGAGCCCTGGGCCCTCGCTGTGTGACCTTGATCCAGTTGTGCTGTTCTCTGTTCTAAGTTCCCTCCCAGCCCTGACTTGGAATCCCAGCTTGGAATCCGGGGAAGCTGTAGCTTTAGCTCACTTCTGGCCGTGGCCAGCAGGTGTCGCCAGAGACCAGAGGGTGCTTTAAGGGGCCCGGCAGCCGCAGCTCGGGCTGCCCTGAGCCAACAGGTTTCTGGGGCCAGCTTCCCAGGGGCAGAGCACCCCACGTGTGGGTCCCCTCACCTGGCCCGGCCCCCACCCTCCCTCCCAGGAAACCGGAAAAGCAGAGAACAAAAGAGATTTCATCAGAGCCTTGAAATTGGGAAATCCAGCCCTGGAGCCAGCACAAGGGAGATAAAAGACCAGGTGAGATAGATGGCCAGGTGAGATGCTGAGACTGCCTGGCTGGGCTCCGCCCCTCTCCCAGCGAGCCCCCCGCCCCCAACCCCCTAAACCAGGGAAATCTGCCGAGTCGGATGTGTCGCGGGCCTTACAGACTCTCTGGAGGCTGGAAACTTGGTTTTTCTTTAAAGAGGAAAGAAAAGAAAAATGATCACGTATTTCAGCACAACTGGCTTCCCTTGTCATCCTGTGGATTTTGCTTTTCTTTCTTCTGAGAAGAGATCCATAAGCCCAAGAGACAGACCAAAAAGGTTAAAAATCCCTGATTTTGTCCATCTCCTTAATTTTACAGATGAGGAAACTGAGGCCCAGGGAAAGTAGAATGTAGAGGTGGAAGAGACCTCAGAGGTCACCTTGTCCAATTCCCTCCTTGGACAGAGGAGGAAACTCAGATAATCTGGATGCGTTTGGGCTGTGGGTAGTGCCTCAGTTTCCTCATTTGAAAAATGGGGAGAATAGTAAATCCCATTTGTAAAGTGCTTTGTAAAGCTTAGAGCACTATATAAATGCAGGCTAGCTATTATTCTGAAGATTCTCTGAGACCCAGCCATGTTGATTTGCCAAGATCACACAGCAATAATTGCTGACTTGGAAAATAATGCTTTAAGGGGGGCAGCTGGGTAGCTCAGTGGATTGAGAGCCAGGCCTAGAGATGGGAGGTCCTGGGTTCAAAGCCAGCCTCAGACACTTCCCAGCTGTGTGACCCTGGGCAAGTCACTTAACCCCCATTGCCTAGCCCTTACCGCTCTTCTGTGTAGGAACCAATACACAGTATTGATTCTATGATGGAAGGTGAGGCCTTTAAAAAAATAACGCTTTAAGCTTTGCAGAGCACATTATATGGACAATCTTATCTGAGTCCTGGCACATAAGCGCTTGGGATTTTATCATCACTTTTTTAGAGATGTGGAAATTGAGACCCCGGCAGTACACATGACAAATCCCACCAATAGGATGTCTCAGAGAAAAAATTTGAACCTAGGTCTTTCTTACTCCAGTGCTCTATCTGTGATGCCACCTGCCCTAAGACATGCTCATTTTAGAGCCAGGGCACCATGAGCCAATGCCATCTCTGCTACTTATTTCCTATGAAACTTTAGCCAAGGCTTCTTACTCCTCAATTTCATCATCTGTAAAATAAGGGATTTGAATGAGGTAACTTCTGAGGTCCCATCCTACCCTATGTCTATAGGCATTTAATTTCTTTGGGCTTCAGTGTCCTCATCTGGAAAATGGGCATAATAAGTTCTGTAATCTTTACCTCATAGAGTTCGTGTGAGGCCCAAATGGGAAAATGTAGGCAAAGGGTTTTGCAAATCTTTTTAAGTCATATTCTTCTCTGCCACTCTGTCACTCTGTCACTCTCTCCTCTTTCATTCTCTTCTCACTCTCATTCTCTCTTCTTTCTTCTCTCTCTCTCTACTCAGTCTCTTTCTTCTCATTTATTTCATTCTTTTTTCTCTTCACTCATATTTCTCTTCTCTTTCATTCTCTATTTACTCTTTCATTTCTCAGTCCCTCCTCTTTCACTCTTCTTATTCCTCTCTTCTATCTGTCATTTCTCATAATTCTCTTCTTTTTCATTCTTTCATTTTCACTCTCATTTCTTCCTTTTATCTCTCATTCACTCTTCTTTTTCATTCTCTATTTACTCTTTCACTTCTTAGTCTCTCCTCTTTCTTATTCTCTTCTTTCTGTTATTTTCTTGTCTCTCATACTTTGTTCTTTTCTCTTTATTCGTTCTTTCTCTTCCATTTTCACTCATTTCTCTTTTATCTCTTATTCTTTTTTCTTCTCTTTTTCTTTTCCTTCTTCTCCTCTTTCATTCTCTCCTCATTGATTTTTCTTTCTTTAATTCTTTCCTCTCTTTCATTCTTATTTCTCTCTTCTTTCCCCTCTCATTCCCGCTTATTTCACTCTCTTCTCTTTCTTTGATTCTCTCTTTATACTCCTCTCTTTTTTTTTTTGCTCTCTGCTTTCTTATTTTCTCCTCATTCCCTTATCTCTCTTTTCTCATTTGTAAAAAAAAAATCTTACCTTTCATTTTAGAATTGATATTGTGTATTGGTTCCATGGCAGAAGAAGAATAAGGGCTAGGCAATTGAGGTTACATGACTTTACCAGGGTCACACAGCAAAGAAGTGTCTGAAGTCAGATTTGTACCCAAGATCTCCCATCTCTAGGCCTGATTCTCAATCTACTGAGCCACAGAGCTGCCCTTTCTCCTTTCTCTCTCAGGTCTTTCTTTCTCCCATGTCTTTCTTTCTCCCATATCTTCCTTCCTTTTTTTCCTTCCTTCTTTCCTTCCTTCTTTTCCTTCCTTCCTTCCTTCCTTC
>NW_025384869.1:0-2796 GCF_016433145.1 Gracilinanus agilis
ATGGGTGGGGGTGGGGTGGGGAGTGGGTGGGGACAGCAAATCAAACAAACAATATCTTGTTTGTGGGACAAACAGCATCACTGGATCAAAGATTAGGGGAGTGGAATATAAAGTGTAAGGCTGGAAAGGTGATGGAGGAGAGTGGATTATAAAGAATTTTGTCTTCAGTCCTGAAGGTAATAGGAAGCCATTGGAGTTTAGTGAGTATGGAAGTGACAGGGTTGGATCTGTACTTTAGGAAAATCAATTTATTGGCTGAATAGAGGATGGACTAGAATTGGGGAAGAGACTTGAGGCAGGCAGATCCACCAGTAGCTATTGCAATAACTCTGGTTTGAGGGGAGGTGGCAGGGTCAAAGGAGAGGAGGAAGATTCAAGTGATTTGTGCCATAAAAAATGATAAACGGGTTAATTTTAGAAAAATATAGAAAGATCTACATGAAGTTATGAAGAGTGAAATGAGCAGAAGCAAGAGAACATTGTACACAGCAATAGAAATACTGTTTGAAGAGTGACTTGTGTACGTCCACTTCCAGAGAGAGAACTGATAAATAGAAATAAGTATGACATAGTTTTATATATCTTGTCAAGTGATGTCTTCTCTAATGGGGGGAGAGGAGTGAGGGAAGAAATTACTTGGGTATTTTAATGTAATATAAAAACGATAAAATGGGGACAGTGGGAGATGTTGCAAAGGTGAAATCAACAGGTCTTGCCAACAGACTGGATATAGGGGATACGAAAGAATGAAAATTTGAGGATATTCTTTAAATTGTAAGCCTGGAGGACTAGAAGGATGGTGGTGTCCTTGACAGCAAAAGGGAAGTTTGGAAGGAGAGAGGGTTGAGGGGGAAAGAGAATAAGTTGAGTTTTGAACATGTTGGACATCCAATTCAAGGTAATAGTCGATATTTATATGATGCTTTAAAATTTACAAAGCAGTCTTATATTCATTAACTTGTTTTTTCCCTTTTAATATTTTTGATACAATACAGTTATGTTTAACCATGTTTGTGTTTTTTAAACCCTTACCTTCCAGTTTAGAATTAATATCATGTGTTAGTTCCAAGGCAGAAGAGTGTCAAGGGTTAGGCAATGGGAGTTAAGTGACTTGCTCAGGGTAATACAGCCAGGAAGTCCCAGGACCTCACTTAGCCACCTAGCAGCCCAGTAACCACATTTCCTAATGTTTATTAACATGAGCAATATGTTTACTAATAAACAAGTTGAGGCAGAACCCAAAAGTAGACAGTACTTAAAGCAGCAGGAGTCAGGAAGATCTGAGTTGAAATTCAATCCCAAATACTAGCTGTGAGATCCTGGGCAAGTCATTAATCTCTGGGTGCCTCAGTTTCTTCATCTGTAAAACGAGAATAATACTAACATCAACTTCCCATGGTTGTGGCGCTTGGTCCATTGTAAGTGCTCTATAAATATTAATTATTATTATTTGAAGGCAGGCTTCACACTGCTTGCTCTGGGAACCAACATTCTCAGTTAGTTCAAGGGTGTGGTGAGCCAGCTGAAAACAGGTCTGATGGCTTTCAGTGTGAGCACTGATACCTTAGAAATCCACAAACTACAAATTGGGTCTTAATTTATTGTTTTATTGATCTAGTAGAATTAAGAAAGTGATAGAGAAAATGCTCATAATACAGAATAAACTTAAAAGTGTGTTGTAGCGTTTACATTATGCTTTAAAGCTTGCTAAGCTTACAATTTGTTATCTCAGTTGATCCTATCCACAAACTCACATCTTCCTGACTCCAAGCCCAGTGCTCTATCAATTACTCCATCTAATGCCCATTTCTCTGGCTATGACCGAGCCTAAGAAAAATAAAATGATTTGTTGAAGGTACTACTGCTAGTAAGTGCCCAACTGGGGTTATTCCAGGGCAAGGGGTTATTTGACTCTAAGATGGTCAAATATAGGCAACAACAATGAGGCTTAAATGTCCTGTAGGTCTTAACCTTCCAGGGGAACATACATATCAACTGATCAATCAGTAAGAATTTATTAGGTCCCTGCTATGTGTCAAGCACTGTGCTAAGAAGTGGGATGCAAAAAAAATGGAGGCAAAAAACAGCCCCTGCCCTTGAGGAGCTTACAGTCTAATGCAGGAGACAATAAGCAAACAAATAATTACAAAGCAAGCCACACCCAGGAGAAATAGGAAATAATTAAGAGAAGGATGTCTTTAGAATTAAGAAGGGTTGGGAAAAGCTTTCTGTAGAAGGTGACATTTTTAATGGGAAAGGAAATCAATGAAGGAGAAAATGCTGGGAGCAGAGAAATAGTGTCTTATTTATGGAAGATCCAGGAGGCCAGTGTCACTGCCTTGAAGAGTATGTGGCAAAGGGGGCAGCTGGGTAGCTCAGTGGATTGAGAGCAAGGCCTAGAGACGGGAGGTCCTAGGTTCAAATCTGACCTCAGACACTTGCCAGCTGTGTGACTCTGGGCAAGTCACTTGACCCCCATTGCCTACCCTTACCACTCTTCTGCTTTGGAGCCAATACACAATATTGACTCCAAGAAGGAAGGTAAGGGTTTTAAAAAAAAAACAGAGTATATGGCAGGGAGTAAGGTATTAGAAGACAGGAAAGGTAGGAGTGAATTGTGAAGGGCTTTGAATGCTAAGCAAAGGATTTTGTAGACAATAAGGAGCCACTGGAATTTATTGAATAGGACAGGTGACATGATTGCACCTGCATTCTAGAAATATCACTTTAGTGGCTAAATGCAGGATGAAAAAAGTCTTCCTTCCTCCTTTCATTTCTTCTTCTTCTTCTTCTTCT
>NW_025384870.1:0-4873 GCF_016433145.1 Gracilinanus agilis
CAGTCCAGCTACAGCTGCGCCCCCTCCTCCGCAACCCCAGTAAGCCTCCTGGCTAGACTCTCCCCTTGAATTCGCCCCCCACCCCAGCCCACCCCTCCGACGTCCCAGGCTGCTCCGTCCCCTCCTGCTGAGGCCGTGCTCTCCGGCTGGGACAGGAAGGTGTGGCGGTAGTTGGGGGCGCGGGGGGCGGAGAAGAGTTCCCGAGTGGGGCACAAAGGGTTAACGGCAGCTGTTTCTCTGCCTGTCCCCCGGCTTGCCTGCCTGTTTTCCCAGGGACCCAGCTTCCGAGCGCCCCCAGAGCCCGGGAGACCGTGCAGAACCGAGCTGCACAGTCCAAGCCGGGATGGGAGTGAGCTCCCCGCTGCCGAAGAAACCCCACTGACATCTCCCCCTTCCTCGCCCTTCCCCTACGGCCGCTGTCTGTGTTCTCCCGCTGAGAACCGGCCGGCTGGTTTCTGATCCCGGCCCGGCACTCCCCTGGGAGACGGTGAAGGAGGGCGGGCGGGAGGGAGGCTGGGAGGCTCCCGCTGTCCCACTGGGTGTGGGACTGTCGTGGAGAGCCAAGTTGGAGAAGAAAAAGACAGAAACTCGGAGACTTCGAGAGACTGAGACACAACAGGCAATGAGAGACAAAGATGGTGGAGGCATCAGGGAAAGGGAAACAGCCACACAGAGACTCAGAGGAAGACAGACATACCTGGCTAGCCACAAACTTTTATCTTCCAGTTCAGATCTCTGTCCCAGGGCCTCAGCCGCAGGGGAGAAAGACTGAATGAACTGGCTGTCTCTGGGCCCTTGGATGGGAGCTTCATCCATCTATCCATCCATCCCTCCATCCCCTTCCCAAGCAGTTTTGTCCTTCCAGGCCCCCAGGAGGGGGGGGGGGGAAGGGAAGAGGAGAATTTGGGTTTAGTGCCAGGCAGCTGGTAGAAGAGAGGGAGAGTTAAATTTCTCCCCTTGAGTATTCTGTCAACAAACCCACAGACTCCTGGAATCTGGGGAAGGGGAGAGGAGGTTAGAGGATCTTTATTCACCGCTGGAAGGGGGGCAGGGCAGGCTCTCTGCTAGACCTGGGGAAGCAAAGGTCCTCCTCACATTTATTTATATGCCCTTCCGAACAGCAGTGTGGTGGCCACAATGGGAAACTTTATTGGCATGAACATTTAGGGAACTGGAGGTGTCTGCGCCCCAGTGACAGAGAAGGCAAAGACCCTGAACCCTGACATCGTTCTCTGCCTTCTGGCTAGCTTGGTGGAAACATTTCCCAAATCTCTCCTCTCCCCCCGAGGACTCAGTTTTGACAGCCTTTGTTGAGCCACTGTTCCCTTGGGCTCAGAGGTGATCTACCAGGTGGGTCAGAAAGGAGCAGGGGAGAGAAATGGCAGGGTAACCCTCTAAAGAGCTTCTTTTCCACTAGAGCTAAGCAGGCTGGAACAGAGGGAATACCTGGGCTCCCACTTGATCACCATGCCGGACAGACTGGTCTGGGAGCCCTCTCCACATTTTTGCCCCTAAAGAGGAACTCCATTCTTTGGCTATAGAATACAATTAAATTCAATAAATATTTATTATCAAATAACCACTATGTGCAAGGCACTAGGGCTTATTCTGCCCCTATCTTGCTGGAGTCTACAGTCAATTTGACTCAGTGGGCACAAAACTAAGTCTTGTACTAAGAAGAATGTGATAGGAGCAAAGGAGAGTTAGACCAAGTGCTATGAGAAATTTAAGAAGGAAGAGGACACTCCCTCCTAGGGGCAAGAGGGAAAGTTTGGACAAAAGCCTAGAAGGGGATGGAGGTTCTCAATTCTTCATTCCCCACCATCACTCTGTACTGGGGAACTTTATAGGATGGCACAGTCCTTATGCCTGCCCACTCCTGGACACAGAAAATCAATACCATACCACCCCTGTCCATGCAGACAGGCTTCCAGAAGTTAAGAAGGGACTTAATGCTGTGTGACCCTGGGCAAGTCACTGAGCCCCAAATGCCTCCACCCTTGCCATTTTTCTCTCTTAGAATTGATACTAAGACAGAAGGTAAGGGTTTTTATGTTTGTTTGTTTTTAATTCTCTTTTTGTTTGGAGGCCTAGTACCCTGTGGAAAGAGGAAAGCAAGAACACAGAAAATGAATTCTGGTGACTTCTTGTCCCCCCATCCCATTCCAGCCAGCGCCTAAGTTTGAGAAGAGAGCTTCCCCCAAAAGAAATAGAGGGTATAGAGTACTGGGGATGGGGTTGAGAGAGGAGGAGGAAGAGAGGAAAATGACCTTGAGGACCTTCAAATCTCAGAAGGCCTTATGGTGTGTAGTATCCAGAGTTGGCCCAGAAGTAGGGTAGACCTGAATTCAAGTCCTGCCACTGCCAGCTAAGGATAATAATGGCTATAGTTGCTAGGGCTGCTTTGGGAAGTGCTTTTTTTTTTTTTTTAAACCCTTGTACTTCGGTGTATTTTCTCATAGGTGGAAGAGTGGTAAGGGTGGGCAATGGGGGTCAAGTGACTTGCCCAGGGTCACACAGCTGGGAAGTGGCTGAGGCCAGGTTTGAACCTAGGACCTCCTGTCTCTAGGCCTGACTCTCACTCCACTGAGCTACCCAGCTGCCCCCGGGAAGTGCTTTTTTAATGCCAGCTATTATTATTGTCTGATTTCCCCTTCCCTGCCCCCAACCCAGGAGGGGAAACCCCTTGCCTCAGGAGCTGGAAGCCAGTCCTGGGAGGAAGGAAGGAAAGGGTCCTGAACACTCCCAGACGGATGTCCTGCCACACTCCCCACCTGCACTGACCACTCTCACGTGTAGTGTTGAATGGCCAAACAGAACTTCAGATGCTGAGCCAAAGGAAACATGGGCTATTGATAGGAGGGAGGGACATGAGGGGCATAGAGGTGTCCAGGCCAGAGGGGAGGCACATTCTGGAGAACAGAAACCTGTCTCCTCCAGAGCACTCTGAGCCCTTCATGTATTCTTTCCCAGAAGGGTCTTCCCCTCTGTACAGAAGGGGAAGCTGAGACACTGGGCCACATCCCTGGATGCGAAAAAGGGGGAGCAGGTTTAGAGATCCTAATAAGAGCCCCCATATGGCCTGACAGGCTTGCTGATGGAGACTAGCACCAATCCTTAGAGCAGAACTACACCTTACACTCCAGAGGAAGAGGAGCAGACAGCCCATTTCTGGGAGCGCCTCCCCAAACCACTTCGGCCCGAGGGACTGACCTGAGCTTCTGAGTCCCTGGGTGGTCAGAGCAGTCTGACCGGGAGTCTCTGTTCCCCAGGAACATCCTCTGGTCCCCAGAGGAACCTCAGGTCTTTCCTGGTCTCTTTTCCCTAAATCCATTGGCCCTGTCACTGTTTCAGATAGGGGACTCCGAGGCCACTTAGCCCAAACCCCCTGGGCTTGTGTGAAGTGGAGAGTGACCAGGTGACCCCGACAGGCTGGATGGGGCTCAGTTTATCAGAGGGAGGTCTATGGACAGGAAACCTCCACTGAGGGGAAGGAGGAGGAGTTCCTCTTTTCCTCCAAGCTGGTACAGAAGTTCTTGGGGGAACAGCTGGTCTCCTGTCCCGCCTGCAGGCCCCCTCTCCATGGCTCTGTCCGTGTAGCTTGGTCTCCAAAGTGTGGCAGTCACTGTGGGGAAGAATGAGGGACAGCATTTAGGGAAGCGTGATGGGAAGTGTGAGGGGGAGGGGAAGGTGCAAAGGCTAAAATGAGGGGAGCCGAAGGGGAAAGTGAGGGGAGGAGTAAGGACTAAATGAGTAACTAGAGTTGGGCTGGGGACTGGCCAGACGAATGTAATGGGAGGCCTGGAGGTAACCTGAGGAGGGATGGGGAGAAGTGTGAAGGGCAGCTGTCCAGGCTACTTTTTCCCTGTGGGATCAGAGACTTTGGACTCTGTCCCTTTAACTTCCCCGGCTTTTCTCTGCCTCTGCCCCAGGGCCTTCCCATCTTCTCCTCCTCCTCCTCCTTCCTGCCCCTTCCTGTCCCACTCGGTTACCTTTCTCTGTCTCACCCCAGGCAGAGTTCCAGGTGCCCCAAGAAGTCAAGACCTGAGCTGGGGGCAAAGAAGCTGGTGTCTATCTAGGGGGCTTCTGCCCTAGAGGCTTCTGAGAAGGGGGTTGGGATAACCTGGGACCCCCTCTCCCCCCAACCTCTAGTCCCATTGACTTCAGCTCCTGCGCCTGCTGCAGAGGCAGCTGTGCTGATGACCTCACCCCACAAACACGCTTTGTTCCTGAGAAAATGGAAACTGTCTGAGGTTTGGGGGCCGGGTGTCTGCAGCAACAGCTCCTAGGGCTCCCCTCCTTCCGCCTCCCACCCCCACCCCCCAAGCCCAGCCGGGAGCCAAGGGGAAGTAGGATTTAGATGTTGGAAGATAAGATAATCACAGCTCACATTTTATGTGTTTCTTTAACGTTCACAAACAGCTTTCCTCTTGACAACTATGAGGAAAGCAGAGCAGGTTATTACTGCCCCCATTTCACAGATGAGACAACTGAGGTTCTGAGTGATAAAATGATTTGTCTGAGGTCAAACCCAATTCTCCTGGAGCAAGGTTCAGGGCTTTTCCCACTCTTAACATATCATCTTTGCCTCTCCCACTCCAAATGCAAATTCTTTATCTGTCCCCCTCAAGAAAACCAGGAAAAAGTAGAAAGTAGTATCATCCAAGCACCGAGGCAGGGGGAAGGAAGGAATGACCTTACAGCCTTGGAAGGAGCAGCTCAATCAGACCTCAAGTCTGAGGAATGCTTTGCCAGTCACATCAAGTGGCCAGATGAGATCAGGCATGCTGGGGGTGTGGATAGTGAGTGACCCATATGAGATAGATACTGTACATTACATGCCTCTCTCTCTCTCTCTCTCTCTCTCTCTCTC
>NW_025384871.1:0-6582 GCF_016433145.1 Gracilinanus agilis
CCATCTCTCTGTCTCTTTCTCCTCTCCCTCTGTGTCCGACTCTGCCTCTTTCAGAGCCATCTTGGTTTCAGTAAGCATCTTTATTGAGAGGGGGGAAAAATAAAGGATGACTAAAAATGATTGAAAAAGATTTTACCATATTTCCAGCAATAAGAGGTCTAAGCCTCTGTGATTCTATGAACCTTAAGTAGGCATTAGATTGGTTCCATTGCTTAACTCCATTCTAACTCAAACCCAGAATGTTCTTTGTCAAGCTGAAATTTAAAAAACCTGGTGGCAAGGATAGCCTTCCCTTCAAGTGATACTCCATCCCTACCCTTGGACTTCAGAGAAGCAATCATTATTCTGTTTCTAATGAATTCAAAGTGCAATATCCATAAGCCCTCTCCAGCTCAGGAGGTAAAATTTTTGAAATCAAGCTCTTCAGTTCATTAAATTTCTAAGCAATGGAGATATTTCACACTTTATATAATAGAGTATGTTATTCAACTTGATGAAACAGGTGCAATAGGGATTATTTTTTCAAAAGTGAAAATATAAAAGTACCATTATTGTCTAGGCCCTAGACTCTAGGGATTGCAGTAAGTAACAATTCTCTTATTACTCTTCTAGATTTCAACCAGATCCTGAAAGGATTTAAAGATATTAGCTTAATCAGTATCTTTTCCAATTCAGCCTCCACATTCACTGCTCAAAATCCTATTGCCTACTGAGTAGAACCTACATTTCTAATTCAAGGTCCCTACCATCTGGTGCATCTTGACTTTCCAGCCATCATATGTAGAGTATCAGCCAAACTAGGCCAGAGGATGGTCTTAATGTACATTCCCAGCTCTTGTGCATTTATTTCTATGCTTTTGCACAGAAAATAAACCTAGCTTATGTTTTGAATAACCTGCTTCTCTTCTTTGTATATTGAAATCCTAGCCACTCCATAGGATCCACCTTGAATGTCACTTCTTTCAAGAGGTTCTTATTGTAAATGACTTGTCCCTCATTAGAAATGTTTATGGAAATATGGAAAAATGGAAAGAGCACTCAACTTGGAATCAGAGGACCAGAGTTCAAAGCTTAGCCCTACTATTTACAAGCTGGCTGACTTTAGACAAATCATCTCATCTGAGTCCCAGGACTGTCTTCTATAAAATGAAGGCAATCCTTAAAGTCCTTTCACCTCTAGCCTTGTGATTCTATAGGACTCATCAGCTAGGAGGCCTTTAAAAAGTGGCTCAATGACTCTTAATTTTTCTGTTTTCCTAGGGAGAAGAAAAAGCCCCAAGAAGAATTAATGTATCTATACTGAATTAACCATTCACTCATCATTTTAGTCAGGGGTGAGAGAGATAGTTAATCCTATAGTCTAGGAGGGTTTAGCCTGATACAGTTTTGTGTGATTAATGTTTTAAGTGAGCCTAGAGAACTCTGAGCCACCTGGTGAATTCCCCAAAGGGCAGAATCTTTGAGGAAACCAGTTTGGACTCTGGTTTTTCTTTCAGATCTTTGGGTTCTGGTTCAGTTTGGAAAAAAATAGGAGGAAGGACAATTAATCTAATTCTCAGCTTGCAGGAATTACTCCACCCTACTCAGACTGAATGTATGTCATCCATCACAGAATGTATGTCATGTGAATGACTATAATAGAGGAGAATTATTTATTCTTAGAGAGCTGTGGAAGATGACAGGGACTATGAGCAGGAGAAAGGTGGAAAGCAGAATGGGATAGATGGATTTTTTTTTTGAAATCCTTACCTTCTGTCTTTAGAATCAAGACTTTGTGTTGGTTCCAAGGTAGAAGAGCAGTAAGGGCTAGGCAATGGGGGTTAAATGACTTACCCAGAGTCACACAGCTGAGAAGTGTCTGAGGCTAGATTTGAACCCAGAACCTCCCATCTCTAGATCTGGCTCTCAATCCACAGAGCTACCCAGCTGCCCCGATGGACTCTTATCCAGTGGCTGAAGAAGTAAATACCCTGGTCATTCACTCAAAGGCACATACAAATTTCTTCTCTTCTCCTTCCTGCTAACATATCCCACACCTGGGGCTACTTGGGGGTTTAGCTAGGCCTAAAATGGTGTAAAAGGCTCTAGGCAAAGCAAATCTGTGCTTTGAGAAAAGTTACATTTTAGACACTGAAGCCAATCCCATTATCAGGCCCTGAAAGGATGATGAGTGGTGGTCATTCTAGCATTGTTCTCTTTACTTTTCCGTAATTAGAATTTGGGTACCAAAAACCCAAGAGTCCTGATTCCTAGCCCAGCAATTAATAGTTTTAATAGCTTTACTTGGTTGTGGGGAACCCAGGGAACCATGCCCAAGGTAAGGTGGCCATACCCAGGGCCTAATAGTGAGCCTCATTAGTATTAGGGTGGGGTTGGTTCCAGCAACTGGTGCTTAGCAGATCAGTCACCAGATGAACATAGGTTTGCCATCATCACGGGAGAGTTGGTAGAGGCAGGAGAGGAGAAGCAAGGCATCAGTGAGCAAGCTGTGGGGCACGGTCTCCATAACCACTTGCTGGAGGAAGTCCATGGTGTAAGAGCCACTTTCTGAGGCTGCCAGCTCGGGCCGTTCTCTCAGGATACCATAGGCATTGACCAATTGCTCCGTCAGGCCGGGGTGGACCCGCCCATTGTAGCCCAGGCTCTGCAGCCGATTCATGACACTCACATAACGTTGAGTGAGTGTCTGGCATAGTTCCTCATCCAACTTGTGGTTTGAATTCAGGGAGGCCTGGGGGGAGAGGAGGGGTAAAGGGAAGCTTGAGAGGGACGGTGCCTGGAGGACCTGAGAGGGAAGGGAAGGAGGGAGGCCTGGGAGGAGAGAAAGGAAGGGTGAGTGAGTTAGGGAAGTCTGAGGGCCCTGGGATCAGGGAGACCTAAGGGAAGAAGAGAGGGGACACCGAAGTCTCCGGGAAGAAGGGGCTTAGCTTGGCCTGGTAGTGGGGAGAAGAGGAGGTTTCACAATGATTGGAGGGGAGGGGAAGGGAGTCGGGAGCAAGTCAACGCCGAAGACACATTTCTGGGTCTCAGTTCTAATGAGAGGAGCCTGTGGGAATAGGGCAGCCTAAGAAATAAGGCTTCACTATGACAGAGGGAAGGAAGGATCCCTCAACTCAAAGAGCAGAGAATTAGAAGCAAAGGAAAGTTTTAGAAATATCAATGAAAGCTCTGACTTTAACCCCCTAGATTTCCCCACTTATGTGAGAGGACAGGCAGGCTATTTTTCTGCCTGAGCAAGTTGCCTAACTGGAAAACACAGAGGTGGTAAAGTGGGAGAAGAGAGCCAAGGACCTTGCCTTAACGGGTGGAGTGGGGAAGATACTCCTGGTTAGTGGTGTAACCTAAAGGAAGATCCAGCGAAGGAGATTGTGGAAGGAGAGGAGGTAATGAGGCAATTCTGAACTTGATTATATTCCTTGAGGAGTTGTTGAAGAAGAAATGATGGGTAGGACCACTCCACGGAGTATGTTATTTATCCAGAGGATAAAGCTAATCATAGTTAGATGCCACCTTAGGTTTTGGGGCAGTGGATTTCCAATAGTTCAGAGAAAGGATAGGTGGGAGCCTTCTACAGAAGTTGGCCCAAAAGAGTCAGAACACCCTCAAGAATGAGATTCTGATAACTTAAAGGATGGTGATGAGGAAGAAAAGGAGAAGTGATTTAAGCAGACCAGTGTGGATACACGATATGGATACTGACTCCTTAGTTTTTTAAAAGATTTCTACAGGAGATGGAAGTGAGGAGAACCAAGGAACAAAACAAGATAGTGGCAGGAGAAGAGTGTCAGGAGTATTCAAGTTCAGCATAGAGACTGGTGATGAAAGCTTATTTTTGGCTAGGTTTGGGGAAAGAGTTTCAGGGATGAAAGAACTAATAAGGACCACGGTTCTAGACTGATGAAACTATAATTAAGAGAGGAAAGATAGAACTGTTCAACTCAATCTTCTCTTTTCTCTTCCCTCCTCTCCCTCCCCCCCAAAAAAAGAACATTGGATTGGGAAGGAGAGAGCAAAAATGGTTAATGAGGACACTGAAGCTCAAGGTAAAGGAGGAGATGGTAAGAAAGTATCTACCCTCTTTTAATGAGTTCCAGTCACCAGACTCAAATGAATGACTCAAAGTTTTTGAAAACCATCTTCATACATTTTCTTAATTAGACTTTATAACTACCTTGAGGAGTATAATATTAGAGTTGTCATTAGCCCAGTTTTGTAGATTAGAGGGTGGATGACCTGCCAGTCATCACACTGTATAACTATCAGAGCCAGAAATGAGATTTGAAGATAAGAGTTCAAACTATCTTCCTTTTTGAGCATAGACATGAATAAAGTAAGACTAAATAATACCATAATTGTCTTTGTATTTGAAGGGTTATCACAGGAAAGAGGGATTTTATTTTTCTTTTTTTCCCTCCCAGAGGACAGAAATCTTTATGGTAGTTATTTTTGTGGTGGCAAAGAATTGGGAACAAAGGATGTCCATTAATGGAGAATGACTGAACAAGTTGTAGTATATGATGGTAATGCAATACTCTCATGCTTTTTTTTTTAAACCCTTATCTTCTGTTTTGGAGTCAATATTATGTATTGACTCTAAGGCAGAAGAGTGGTAAGGGTAGGCAATGGGGGTCAAGTGACTTGCCCAGGGTCACACAGCTGGGAAGTGTCTGAGGTCAGATTTGAACTTAGGACCTCCTGTCTCTAGGCCTATCCACTGAGCTACCCAGCTGCCCCCTTCTCTCATGCTATAAGAAATGACCAAATGGATGATTTCAGAAAAACTTATATAAACTGATGCAAAATGAAGTGAGCAGAACCAGGAGAACATTGTACATAGTAAGAGCAGTATTGTATAATGACCAACTGTGAATGACTTCATTATTATCAATAATGCAAGGATACAAGATAACCCCTCCAAGATATTCATGATGAAAAATACTATCCACCACCATAGAAGGAACTAAAGGAGTCTGAATGCAGATCAAAGCATTCCATTTTTCACTTTATTTCCCTTATGAGTTTTTCTTGAATGTGCAACATGTGCCTTTTTTCATAACATGACACATGTGGAAATATATATTAAATGATAGAAGATATGTAACAGCATATTGCTTACCACAACTCAGGAAGGGGTAAGGAAAGAGGGGAAAGAGGAGAGAATTTGAATCATAAAATGTTAGAAAACCAATGTTAAAAATTATTTCAGAATGCAATAGAGAAAAAAATAAAATGAAAAACAAATTTTAAAATTTAACCAATCCACATAAACTGCCATAAAATGGGATCAAAAAGCCTAGAAATGACTTTATTCAGCAAATATTTTATCTTCCTGACAATCATAGGAATATGGTTGTCAAAGTATAAACTCATTGAGTATAAACTCAATCTTATATGAACATTATATGAATATTATGAGCTGTACTGCCTCATAAATGAGAAAAACAGCAAAAGGAAAAGTAAATTTAAAGAAAGTTTAACAAGAAAGCCAACCAAGCAAAGTAATTTCAAGAACATTTAAGGAAAATCAACAAATAGATGGGAAATGGAAAAGATCTCCAATGATTTTCCTAATAACTTCTTTTCAGCATCCTTTGACTAAAATTGAGTTCCTAAGTTTGAACATCAGAATCTCATCTATGAGGCATGAGAAAGTGTTAATGGCACTAGATAAAACAAAGTTCAGAGAAGTAGCTGAACTAGACCATGTACTTGAGAGGTCTATGGTGGGGGGTGACATAATTTTGAGGGAACTGAAGATGAGGTCCCAAGATATATGAAAGAGGTTACTGAAGGCATAGAAAGAATCTTAGAATACAAAACTACCAACAAAAAGTCAACAAAGAGTATCAGTAATGACTGACCAATATTCCTATTTTCTGATCTATGTAAAATTTTAATGAGAATAATCTATACATTCAATAAGGATAATCCTGATAAAGTTATTATAAGGTAGACTTTTGTGCAAACGATATCCTACAATAATAGGTCACATCTTTATAGTGACTCAATTTACTGAAAGGTGCAGATGGTCCTATATTTTTAAATTATAAAACTTTGATTCAGTTGTGCAAAATGCTTCTTTAAAGGCTTTCCACTAATAAGGGGTATTTTCTCTCAATAAATATATATGTATATATATATATACACACAAATATATCTGCTAAAATTATACAAGGTATCTTGAAAAACTTAGTAGAAATAACTTTACTTATCAACTTTCTGATTATTGATATCAAGGCAAACATGAATCGGGGAAATATGCTTGGGAAAGGTCATTATAGATTTAAGTCTGGAAGGTACATTTGAGATCAACTAGTCTAACCACCATATTTTATAATGAGAAAACTGAGTCCCAGAAGGCTTAATTGACTTGCCCAAGTTTGTGTAGATATAGCTGGTCTGTGAAGCCAGATTTTATGACTCTAGATTCAATGCTCTTTTCACTAATACACAAGGACTGAAAACAGCAAGAAGTATAGATAGGAACAGAAGGTGGATAATAGAGGAACTGGAATCTCTTCCTCTTCAAATGACTGTTTCTTCTCTCTCTCTCTCTCTCTCTCTCTCTCTCTCTCTCTCTCT
>NW_025384872.1:0-2637 GCF_016433145.1 Gracilinanus agilis
TCCCTTCCTTCCTTTCCTTCCTTTCTTTCTCTTTTTCCCTTCTTCCTTCCTTCCTTCCTTCCTTCCTTCCTTCCTTCCTTCCTTTCTTCCTTCCTTCCTTCCTTTTTCTTTCTTTCTTACTTTCTTCCTTCTTTTCTCTCTCTCTCTCTTCCTTCCTTCCTTCCTTCCTTCCTTCCTTCCTCCCTTCCTTCCTTCCTTCCTTCCTCTCTCCCTCCCTCGCGCTCTCTTTCTTTCTTTCATATTTTTATTTTTTAATTGATTAATTAATTTAGAACATTTTTTCCATGGTTACATGATTCAAGTTCTTTCTGTCTCCTCCTCCCTACCCTCTTCCTGGAGCCAATGAGCAATTCCACTGGGTTTTACATGTATCATTGATCAAGACCCATTTCCATATCATTAATATTTGCAATAGAGTGATCATTCAAAGTCAGCATCCCCAATCATATCCCCATTGAATCATGTGGTAGATCATATGTTTTTCTTCTGCTTTTCTACTCCTACAGTTCTTTCTCTGGATGTGGATAGTGTTCTTTCTCATAAGTCTTTCTTTTTTAAATAAACCCTTACCTTCGGTCTTAGAATCAATACTGTGTATTGGTTCCAAGACAGAAGAGAAGGAAGGGTTGGGCAATGGTGGGGCTAAGTGACTTGCCCAGGATCACACTGCTGGAAAGTGTCTGAGGTCAGATTTGAACTCTGGACCTCTTATCTTCAAACCTGACTCTCCATCTACTGGGCTACCTACCTGCCCCCACACTCCATTTGGTGGCTCTGGGTATTCTCACTGCCTGCCCTCAAGCCTAGAATACTCATTGTCTTCCTCATCTCCTCCCAGCTTCCCTGACTTCTTCAAGGCTCAGCTAAAATCCCACCTTTAACTGGAAGCCTTTCCCAATCCCTCTTAATTTGACTTCCTTCCCTCTGTGGATCATTTCCTCTTTATCCTGTAGAGAGTTGTTTGCACATAGTTATTTACATGTGGTCTCCCCACATTAGACTGGGAGCTCCTTGAGGGTAGGGACTCTCTTGCCTCCTCTGCATTCCCAGCACTCAGCACAGTCCCTGACAGCCACACATAGGAGGCTCTTAATATAAGTTTTAGTTTTAATTTTGAACCCTCACTTTCTGCCTTAGTAACAACTCTAAGACAAAAGGGCAAGGGCTAGGTAAACAGGGTTAAGTGACTTATCCAGGATCACACAGCTAAGAAGTGTCTTCGGCCAGATTTGAACCCAGGTTCTCCCAACCCCAGGCCTGGTGTTCCATCTACTGTGCCACCTTTAAAAAATGTTAATTGAATGTGTGCCTTAGTGGCTGACCTTACAGCTTAGAACCAAGAATGTCAGGGTTTGAGAGGGACCTTAAAAGAAAAAATAGGATGTAAAGACTGTAACTTCAAATGTTTGAAGAGTATTATACAGCGAGGGCACAGAAGCCCCAGATTTAGAGTTAGGGAAACTGATTCAAATTCTGCCTCCAATTCTTGCTAACTCTGTGACCCTGGGCAAGTCATTTTACTTCTGTCTGCTCATTTTGTAAAATGAGATGAGGGCTTGTATCTGTGCTGATCGACCCAAGAGGGGCTTTTGAATCTGTTCTCTCTCACCTGGTCCTCAAATTCAGACCCTGGCCCTTCTCATGCTGATCTTCCTGGAGTTCCCTGGAGAGGTGAGTCAGGAGACCTCGGGTCAGAGTTCTGATTGATAATGGGCATGAAAGCTAATAATAGCTATGTGGCACAAAGGTCACCACACATAAGTCAGCTTCTCTGATCCATACAACAGTCCTATGACAGAGATGCTATTATTGTCCCCATTTTACAGATAAGGAAACTGAGTGTGGCAGCCACACAGCTAAGTCTCTGAGACAGGATTTAAATTCAGGTTATCCTGACTTAAGTGCTCAACTGTTACTGAGCCACAGTCTCCGGATCTGTAAAATGGGCTACTTAAACTTCCACTTCTTAGAGGGCTTTGAAAACCACTTGGTGGGGACAGGTAGGTAGCACAGCAGATAGAGTGCCAGGCCTGGAATCAGGAGGTCCTGGGTTCAAATCTGATGTCAGATACTTCCTAGCTGTGTGCTCCTGGGCAAGTCACTTAACCTTAATTGTCTAGCCTTTGCTGCTCTTCTGTCTTAAAATTAATACTATGACAAAAGGTAAGTGTTTAAAAAGAAAAGAAAATCATTTGGTGGCAGAGATCTCAAAGCATCATAGACCAAGAGCTAGAGGGAGCCAAATCCTTTTCATTTTCTAGATGGCAAAACCTCAGTTTAGAAGAGTGAATTGGTTGTTCAAGGTCCCAGAGATGGGGAGCTGGGATTTGAACCCAGGTCCTCTGACTCCAAAGCCTGCAGTGTTGCACCGATTACACCAGGCTATCTTCCAACGGGAATCTCTCAATAAAATCAATACAGCCTTCCCAACTTACTAGAATTGTGGTCTTCAGCAAGTTACACCCCATTTCTCCGCCTCAAAGTCCTAGCCTGTAAAATGGGACTGATGATACTCTCTTTTGGTCTACCTCGAAATGGGGTTGGAAGTTTGAAAACTGTACAGCCCCATATAAATGTAAGCTATTATATCATCATCATCATCATCATCATCATCATCATCATCATCATCATCATCAT
>NW_025384873.1:0-6057 GCF_016433145.1 Gracilinanus agilis
GAAGAGAAGGGGCTGCCGGGCTGGGGTCTGAATCGTCCGCCCTTGCCCCGGCTTGGTCCGTCCGGGGCTGAGGCCCCCCCCACCCCCGAGGCCCGGCCCGAGGAGAGGAGGAGGCGAGGGCCCCTCCCCGTGCTGCAGGTCTCCTTGGGCGACCTTTGCCCGGTGGCTCTGGCCGGCCTCCCCGCCCCCTCCCTGGAGCGGCGCCGTTCATTCAGCAGGCACTCTTCCACGCGATGTACCAGGAGCAGCTGCCGTGCGCACTTGCTGGGAAAGCCCCAGAATAGGAGCGAGGCACGCCGCGGCCTGGACTCTGCCCAACTGGGGCAGGGGTGAGGCAGCCAGGGCTGTTTACCGACTCTGCCCACGTCCTGCCCTGGGAGGGGCGGGGGCTGCCTGGGCACTAGCGGGCCAGGGCTTCGGGATGCTCCGCGGAGACCCTGCGGGACCCTCCCTTAGCCTGGCGACTGCCCCCAGGCAGCTCTCTGTGCCCCGGAATCCTGGAGGCCGAGGCTTTTCATCACTCAGACGTGCGGCCCGAGGGGCCTCGGAGTCACCTGGTGCCCCCTCCCCCCCCCCAAGACCCTCTGGACAAGCGATGAGCCAGCCTGGGGGGGGAGGGGCGCAGGCAACGCCGGCCACCAGAGCCTCAGTCACTCCTCTGGGACTTCCCCTTGGGACTCTCGTCCATGCCCTTCTGTGCAAATGGGTCCCAAATGGAGGTGCCCTGAGCATCACCCCCTAGAAGTCTTGCAAGCATCACATGCCCAGCAAGACCCCAAGAACCTCCTCCTTGTTCTCCTTTAAAGCGGTTTCTTTATTGCTTGCCTTTTTTTCTTTGCACCATTTCTCCCAGGCTGCCCCCTCCCGGAGCTGACAAGCAGTTCCACTCTCCTCTTCCTCCTAACTACTTCCCCATGTCCAGGGAGGCCGCTCTCATGCTTGCAGTCCCCCCTCAGCGGCCTCTCCCTCTCCCTCGAACCCATCACCCCAGGGGCGGCAGACTTGCCCTTCCCAGAAGGTCTCCTGCACGTGCCCTCTCCCCTGCACTCTCACAAGCTTTCCCCACCCTCCCTCAGCTCAGTGGCTCCCAGGGATCTGTCAGTAAGGCTCACCTCCTGGCTGGATGGAGGGGCTACACTGGGCCTCCCAAATTGGCTGTCCCAAGCTGTGAGCTGATCTCCGCCACTGCCGCGCCAAACACACAAAAGGCACCCAAACTTTGGTGAAGGTTGTGATGGCATTTCTGCTCTGCACAATGCGGAGCAGGACGAGTGACACGCGGCCCTTTAGAGCTGGGAGCCAGCAAGCCTGCCACGAGCCAGCGAGGGAAGGACCGTTGAGGGCCCACGATGTACAGCTGAAATTTGAACAAGAAGCTCTGGGTTTAGAGAAGGGATTTCCGGTGGGAAGTTGGTTGGGGTCTCGGCTAGGCCAAATCAATCTAGGATCCCTGCATCCAGTTCCATTCACGTCCACATCCTCAGCTGCTGTGGGAAGCTGGGCTGTATGTCCTGTCCACTGATCATCAAGGAAGACACAACACCAATTCCATCAAACAATCTGGTTCAGGCCAAGCGGCCTGGCTGGCCTGAAGAGACAAACCTCTCCAGCTGATAAGCGCAGCCTGATCACCTTCAACTGACAGGCCTGATCATCAGTAGTTCTAGCCAAGCTTTCCCCCATGCCCCGGCTACCCTTTCCCTAAGCTTGTTGTTGTTCGATTCTAAGCTCACTTACGTGGTTGTCCTCGTTGCCCTGAGGATCATCAACCTATCCTTGGGTATCTGAGGGAAGAGGATTCCCCAAATGACAGCTAAGTCGCAGTCCTTAGCATTATCCATCAGCTTGGAAGCCAGGAGAAGCAATCAAAGGAGCTGTGATCCAGCCCACAGTCTCCTATTTGGTCACTTGTTCCTGGGACGCTGTTCTGTTGGAGCTGGGTGTTTAGTTCAGTCACAAACATTCTTGTGGGGTCTTGGTGTTCATTACCCCTACCTGGTGTTCATCTAGAGATCCTCACTCGAACTGCGCTCCAGATCCTCATATCATCAGAGGACCCCGGGCCATCTCATCATCAACATTACAGTCCCATTATCAGTAACATATGCAATATAGGATTAACGTTGCCATGTTTGCTTGGGGCAACCTGTCAGTTGCCCTGGATGGAATGTTGACGGTGGCATGAGCCACAGGGCAAGTACCAACTGCCAGTTGGACTCAGAGTATATAAAGCCCTGGAGACCCAGGGCTGGGTTCTGTTCTTTCCCTACTTCTCTTCTTGCCTTCACTTCTACCCCTTGGGGGGATCCAGGGTGGCTGGGAGGAGAAATGTGGGATCTTAGTTTCCTAGGCTAGGCAGGTTTAGGAGAACTTTGCTGACCCAATAGGAGCATCAATTAGATATACCACTTATTCCCTAACAAGAGGTTGCTTATATTTACCATCAAGAGATCATTTGTTTCTGTCCCAGGGCTGGTCCCTTGGGACAGCTGAAGATCCTAGCAAGGAAGTTCATCAACATCCTGAGCTTAGATCAAGGAGGCAGTACTAGACTAGATTCATCGGCTTCCTAACCCAGTTTCCAAACCCTTTTCCCTAATCAACCTTTCAAATAAGACTTAGTTTAACTTATGAACTAGTGGCTCCTTCCTTCAACTCTGATCTAAGTAGACTGCTGATTAAGATTCTGGGAGGGAGGCAGAGTAACTCCATTGCTGTTAGTCAGGAAGCACCACACCTCTCTTCCTGTCTAGTCTCACTGTCAACCAAAAGGAGTTACTTCCTCAGCCAGGTTTGAGGCTGAAGGGAAATCTTCTTGAAGGGGATTCAGTCCTTGCCAAGGGAAATTACACGAATCCCTTGGCTGGCTTAGACACTGGATGCTGGTCATTCCTACATCCAGCACCATCAGTAACGGCTTGAGGTTAAGCCACACTAACTTCCTGACTGCCTACAGCTTTATCAACCTCCATAACCGATCCACCTTTTAAACCGTCACTACACATAACAAGATGAGTCCATGGAATGGGCACACATGGATGGGCCACATGGGATCTGGCAGACCGCATAGATGAGCGGTTCTTATGGCCAGTGAACTAGGCAGGAATCGCAGCCAAACCGCAGCTCCGAGGGAAGCAAGGCTGGTAGGGGAGGACCAGCTCCCCCAAGTCACAGATAACTGGTTTTCCAGAGTGGCTCCTATGAGGAGGAGCTTTGTGAAGCTGGCAGAGCTCCCTCGATCAAATCAAGTCAATGAGCTTGGACACCTCCCCAAAGGCTTGTGACAATGAGCAGGAAAGTGCTATGCTACCAACAGCGGTGGGGGCTCTTGCCGTGATGAACACTGAGGAAGCCAAAGAAAAATGTTCTGAAAGCCTGGAGAGCCTTCCCATCAGTGTGCCTAAAGGGCCAAATTTGCCATTCTGTATGCCTTTACTGGCAGAGGAGGCACAGACATTCAGACATGGGCAGGATTCTTGGGAGGAATGGAGTCAGAAAGCAACAACAATCACTGCAGAGGCGTGGCCATCTTGTGACCTCGGCACCAACACCGTCTTCTGCTTACCTAAAGGCAACAGAACCAGGTGAAGCATCCTTGAAACAAAGGCAGCTTGTAGACTGACACTATGGGGAGAAGAGACAGCTGGGATGTGAGAATGAGGAAAGCAGGGTATGGCACAGAGCGCTGGACCAATGAGTGACTTATCCTCTCCAAGCTAAACAGTCTCACTCAGCAAAAGCAAGGCAAGGCAATTTCTAGAAGACTTAATGTCAACTGATTAGAGCACTTCTCCACGTGGCAACAACGTGGAGGGAAAGCTAAGCCAACAGAGCAGAAAAGGAGATGGTCAGCTTTCAGTGATCTGGTTGCAGCACTGAATTTACTCATCTGGGCCAGAAGACTCGAAACCATCACGACTGATTTATGAAAACGATGGGGTGAAAAATGAGAACTACACCGGCTGATCAACAGGATGGCTGTTTGTCTCTAAGGAGGCCATCAAAAATAAAGTGCAATGCAAAACCTGTATTGGATTGCTTGCCATCTCAGGGAGGGGGGAAAGGTGAGAGGGATGGAGGAAGGAAAACATTTGGAGCTTGAAATGTTTTAAAACGAATGTTACAAATTAGCTTTTACATGTAATTGGAGAAAATAAAATGTGATTAAAAAAGAAAAAAGTAAAGTGCAAATAAAACTTGGAGAGATGCAAGATTCTTGGTTCAGGAAGAGGACAGATGAAACGAAGTTTTATACGGTTAGTAACAACCCCAAATGCTTCTATGATGTCCTGAAGGCTACTGATGTGCCAAAGACCTTTGATGCAGCTCAACTATTCAGTGCTGATGGAGCCCCACTGATCAGTGATTAGGACACAGTCCTGGCACCATGGGCCTAACCCTTCCATAGTGTTCTGTTGTAATGAATTTCTGGGACAAGATGGACATCACCTTTGAGTGACGAGACTGGCAGTTGAAGACTTCGGAATGTACCCGGGTTCTGTGAGCCAGGGCAAAAGTCTGTTGGAGCCAACCCTATAAATACCCACCAGGCACAGCACAAGTTGGCTCAATCTGGAGCAGAACTTGGGAGGTGGGAGGTCAAGAGGGAGGGCAGGCCTGTATCTGCAAGCCAACTCGCCTTACTGAGAGAGCTAGAGAGCAATGATCATCATTGACAATAGAGCTGAGAGAGAAGTGATACTGTCATTCAAAGATCATCAGTAGCCTTCCCTAATCTTTGGCTTGGCTCCAGCCAAGGCAGGCCAGAGTTAATGTGAGGGTGAAGAACCTCCAGTCTCTACCTGATCTAGCAATTTCCATAGCTTGATCATTAGACTATTAGCAATAAGGTTCCCAAATCCTCCATCCTTTCCCTTGTTCCTAACCCCATTAACTAGAATTAAACATAGTGCTTTTGTTACAAAGGACCTTTCCTGAGTGGTGAATATATCTAAGCCCTTGGGAAGGGGAGTCAATCACGCAGTCAGATCCACACCGTTATCCAATCAGCGCACCAATAGCCCTTATCAATAATCACTCCAACCCCAGGTTGAGGAACCAGAGAAGTTAATTACACATTCAACTTCTCAGTGGTTCCCTGCCTGGGCAACTGTTAAAAGGGGACAGCTGACAAGCTCAGTCCAGCAGAGCCTGTCAGGTGGAAAGAAGCATAGCCTTTCTGCCAGCTGCATCTACCCAGAGGCCTGTGGGTGAGAGTGTGTTCTCTTTCTCTCCCACCAAATCCAATCCATACCTTCAGGCCTCATTATTCATATAACAGTTCTCAATAGACTATCATCAACCAGTGCTGAAGCCATTGACTGTATTCCTCAGTAGAAGTTGATCCCTCCATGGCTGAATTTCCAACTGAAGAAGAGCTTTGGAAGGACATTCTGTTCCTCTCATGTGGCAAAGAGCCTGGTGCTGATTCCATCTCAGCAGAAATCCGTGAGGCAGAGAGCCACACTGGCCCATTTAGAAGCTGACTGAAGCCTTCCAAGTTATATTGTTGGGCCTAGAATTCAGCCTGACAGACTAACTTAACTATTTCTAGCCTGGGCAAGCTGCTTCCTGGCCCCCGCCTTGTTCAGTCTCCTGAAACCCCCAGGCCAAAATGTTTCCCAGCACAGAACTATCTTCCTTATCTCCCCCATTGACGGATGGTTGCCAGATGCTTCCTGACCCCTGACGCTAACACCCCCTTGATGGATGATTACCAGATGCTTCCTAATATCCCCGCTTGATGACATATGTTCCGAACCCCTTCTCCAATATTTCTATATAAACCCTTAGCTAAGGAAACCTCAGGGTCAGTCAGGCAAGTCTCTCTCTCTCTCTGCCTACTGATCCTAGCGTCATGCTAATCAATAAATGAGCCTCTTCTTGCGTATTGCATTGTCAGTGTGATTCCTCTGGCCACGACCAAATCTGGGCATTAAAATTTGGGTACAACAATATGGTGTTGAGTCAGGGTTCTGACATTGAGAGAAAAAGGAGGGGGGGGGAGAGAGAGAGAGAGAGAGAGAGAGAGGGAGAGGGAGAGGGAGAGGGAGAGGG
>NW_025384874.1:0-2509 GCF_016433145.1 Gracilinanus agilis
CCCCCAGACGCTGCATTTCCCCCCGGGCTGCTGGCTTGGTTTCCTTTCTGATGGTCAGCATCGTCTGAAGGCCAAACACGTGGGCGCCCAGGTACGTCCCACCCATCAGCCCTGGCTCTTCCGGGCCGGCTCCCATATTGCAGGTATTTTCCGTCTCCCCAATAGCAAGCATCCCGCTAAGACGGCCTTCGTGCCGACAGACCAGTTTCCACCTGACTAGCAGGCGGGCCCAGAAGGCCAACAACACACTCATTTCTTGGCCATTGGGTCCTTGGGCCTCGGGGTCCTGGGGATGCCTCTCCTCCGGCCCCTTCCCCGGCCACCAAGAGCCCAATGGAGCGTGGCTGGGGCAGCTGGGGCAGCCTTGGACCGACTAGCTGTGATTGGGGAGGGGAGAAGGGAAGGTGAACTTCCCGGCTTGGGGGACGAGGAGCCAAGTCCCACCTATGAAGCTGCTCCAGTGGATTGTGGTTTCTCGGAAAGAAGGACCCGAGGAACTGCCCTCCCCTCCTGGACTCCAGGCCTTGGGCCGCGGCTCCGGAAGGGGAATGGCAGACTGCCCGGCGGCCTGTGCCCCGACAGGCTACACAAATGGTGATTTTCTTCTCACCATTTTTTTTGGTGGGGGGGAGGGGGAGGGGAGGGCATAGGAGTTTGCTGTAGAATTCCACGGGGCTTCCTTATGAAACTGCGGGGATTGGGAGATCTGGTGCAATGCCCCACGGCGCCTGTCAGCCCTCGCCTGGCCCAGGCCGCTCCCCGCCCGCCCCGGGCCCGAAGGAAGGGCTCCTTTACTTGTGAATAACCAAAATGGAAGGTCCCAGAATTCCCAGGTAGAGACCCTCCAACAGGCACGTGACCCAGAATTGGGAAAGTGGCCCGCTTAGGTGGGACCTGCGAAGGGAAGCGTCGCGTCGGAAGATTGACGAGCCGCAGCCCAGCCTCCATCTGAGGGAAAATGGACCGAAGAGCAAAGCCCCAATCTGCCTGCAGTCACATGAGGGGACTCGCAGGTGGAAGATGCTCTCCAGGGCGAGGCTTTTTCCTGAGCTTCCCTTCAAGCCGGGGCGCCCGCGGGACGAAAGTCCCCTGTCAGAGGTCGGGAAGCTCTTCTTTTCCCCAATGTGTCAAGTCATCTTCAGTGATTGTCCCCCCCGCAGGCAGCTGCCCAGAGGAAACGGGAGTGAAAGGCGCCCAGAGCCGGTTTCCAGCATCATTTTCTCCCCCCCCCCCCCCCCCCATCCCTTAGGCTTAGGGGCTGAGAGCAGCCTGGGCACATACGCGGGCAGGGATAAGCAGGGCTGTAAAGAGAGAGATGCGCCCGGAGCTCTCCGCCCCCCCCCCCCAGGTCATTCTTTATGGGCTAGATTGGCGGGTTAGGAGGGGCAGCGGAGTCTCCGAATGAACTCGGTTCAAGCCCAGGACAGCCGCCACTGGCCCCGCCGTCTTTCGCGCCAGCCTTAGCCTCCCGCCCACCCCCATCTAGCAGAGCCCAGGAAGGAGGAACAAAGTCCCTGAATGTGGCCAAGAGGGCTGGAAGGGGCGTCCCCTTCCCCGACGCTGAAATGGGCCGCTTGGCTGTGGGGACCTCGGAAAGGGAGGGGGCTCCGCGGGGCCCGGCTCGCCTCGCTCTGCCCTTTGCCCCCAACCCCAGTCCTGCGCGATTTAAATCGAACCTAGCGAGCTGGGCTCTTGGGCAGGGAGGGGAAAGGAAGGGAAGGAGCCGGGCATCCGAGGACCGCCAAGCCGGAGCTCTCCTTCGGCGGCGGCCCTTCCTTCCCAGGCTGGCAGTGCCCTGGCAGGAGGCAGCGCTGGCTTCGCTTCCGCTCCGGTCCTAGCGGCCAGCTCTCCCAGCCCGAGTCCCCGGCCCTGGCACCGCTTTGTTGTCTGCTAGCCCCGGGCTCCGGCTCCGCCACCGGCCGTGCCCTCTCCGTGGCCTCAGCGAGCCAGCCGGGTGGCGGGCTAAGAAAACTTTCTCCGTCTGTCTGCTGGGAACTCAGCGTGCGGCGTCCCCCAGACAGACACAACAGCAGACGCGACACCGAGTTACCCGGAGGAGCTGCTGGTGGGAACCACTGAGGACCCCCCACGCCCAAGCTGCCTCCAGGCAGCCTCTCCTGCCCAGGCCACGGAGGCAGCAGGTCCCCGGGGGGACGCCTGCGGCAGCCCGCCCCGCCCCGCCGGGCAACTTTTCCGGGCTTTTCGCTGGGGTGGGGGGTGGGGAATCTGAAAGGGACCCCGGGGTGGGCGGCCAGGGAGGGGGAGCTCCCACACACGCACACGCGGAGTCGGCCGAGGCCGGCCAGGGGAAGCCCCGAACCCTGAGAAAGGCAAAGCACCGGAGAGGAGACGGCGGGAGGCAGACAAAGGCGGCGGCGGCGGCGGCGGCGGCGGCTCTAGCCGCCCGAGAGCCGAGCAGGGATGGGAGAGACGGACTGAGCACGTAGACAGACAAACGGACAGGCGGGCAGCCCCCTTACCTGGGCTCCGAGGGCGCTGCGCCCCAGCT
>NW_025384875.1:0-3393 GCF_016433145.1 Gracilinanus agilis
AGAATAGTATAATGTATAATATAATATATTAATATAACAATAAAATAATATTTTAATTTCATCTTCTGTTTTAGTATCAATTCAAAGACAGAATAGTGGCAAAGGCTAGATAATTGGAGCTAAGTGACTTGCCCAGGAATTTGAACCCAGATCCTCCCAAACTCCAGGCTCTTTCCACTTGTGCTACATCATTGTCCCAAGTTTAATACTTTTATCCTAGTTACAGGACTAAGGGTTTTCCATGAAGCCCTTCGACATGTCATCTCCCACCTCCAGGCATTCACACAGGCCATGCCACTCCCCCAGGAATGCACTTTCTATTTAATTCTGCCCATGAACAAATCCTTCTGTGCTTTGCCTCTGTCCCTGGAGAGTCATCTTCTGTGTGAATCCCTGCCTGCAGCTGAGAGTGCTTTTGTCTCCACTGTGAGAGCTTTCCTCCAGAATCTGGTGCGGATCTCTCCTTCAGGAGTATAACACTCTTGTATCCATGTACAGTGTTCTAAACAAAGAGGGCAGAACCCTGGAGTTGGAATCCCACTATGGAGCAACTACATGGCACAGTGGACAGAGTGCTGAGCCTAGAGTCAGGAAGACTCATCTTCATGAGTTCAAATCTGTCCTCAGACAAGCTTTGGGACCCTAGGCAAGTCACTTAATCCCTGTGTGCCTCAGTTTCCTCATTTGTAAAATGAGTTAGGGAACCACTCCAGTCTCTTTGCCAAGAAAACCCCCAAAAGTATCAACAAGAATTGGACATGGCTGAAATCAAGTGAATAACAAAAAATAAAATTAAACACTCTTTCTGTGATTGTAAGCAAGTAATGTCCTCTCAGAGTCTTGCTTTTGTCATCAATAATAAAATGGAAATAATAATTACATGAACTGTCTCACTAGGCAAATGAGAGGAAAATATTTTGTAAAAGTTCTAGAGATATGAGCATCCATATTTTTTATCAGCATGAGAAGAACAGGCTCATATTAAGTGAATTTAAGAAAATCATATTTGATCCCTTAGATATATGTTTCTTGTCTTAATTTATAGACCCAGAGACCCAACCCAATGAGAAAGAAGAGCCAAGCCATGCACCACTGGAGTGTTTTATTAAAGGATACAAGCACATGAGCTTGCAATGGGTGAGGGCAGCTCCATGTGTCTCCCTTCTGCACTCGGGATGCCCAGATGGTCTGGCCCACGTGCAAAGTGGCTTTCTATTTCTATGTAGAAGTGTTGTTCCTTCCTCGTACCAATAGAGCCTTACACAATCAAACACAAGAAATGGAGGATGCTCATTTTGGGGTGGTTAGTCAGTCTCATCTGGATCCTACCAAATACTTAGACACCAGGGTAGTCTCTGTAATGAGATCCTAAGAGACATTTTTAAGTACTTGTATTTAAAAGATCGCTTCTGAGGAAAGAAAAAGAGAAGCCAAGCCAGGTACATAGTTTAAGGGTATACGGATAATTAAGAGAAATAACTAATAATTATATCTAGCAATTATAGAGCACTATGAAGTTCACACAGTGCTGGATTTCATCTGATAAGTCAGAAATATATTTACAAAAATTTATTTGTTTGTAATTAGAATCTTCTCCCCAGGACTCTCTTACCCAGCATCCCATTTGTGTGCTCACGCTGAATGCAAACACTGTGTGCATAGGTACATAGGATAAAGTTCTGGTGTTATCCTGCCCCTCTCTCTCTTTTCCCGGGAAGGTGGTTATGGAGGCTGGGTGAGAGCCAGGCAGGAGAATTTCACCCACGTGGTTTTACTTTTGTTATAGGCTTTATACTTTTGGGTTTTTTTTTATTTCTTCTACTTCAAATGATTACTAATAAACCTTATAAAATATAATACTTGGAGGGACTTAAATCTTACATTTCAAAATCATGAAACCCCAAAACGGCCCATTTTATGTTAAAGAGACTATGAATATTATATTTTTGGACACAGAAATTAAGGATATACAGCAACATATTTAGGAAGAAATGGAAAAAATAAGTGCTTACTATATGACAGGTACTGTGTGAAGCAAAAAAAGACTGTTTCTGACCTGGTAAAGATTATAATCTAGTAGATGGAAAACAACAGGTAAAAGGGAATGATGGCCAGAAAAGATACTCTTAGGACTATTAATTGACATTAGAGGTAGATAATGTCTATATTTCAGTGCTTGGATTCTCCCTGCAATGATGTGGAGAGCAACTGACCTATACCAGCCCCATCCTATCAATTCTTGTTCATACCTCCCTATAAACACTTCTTAGAAAGTCTATCCAATTCTGTTGTCCTTCTACTTCCCTCAATCTTGCATAGAGGCTATATTTTCCATACACACTTTTCATATCCATTGTTTACTATCCAATGTCTATGAAAAATTAAAATGCATCTTAGATGATTTTACCTTAAATAGAAACTGAATTATTACCTACTTAGCATTAATTTAAAAGCTATATGATGCAGTGAAACCTGTTAGGATAACCCCTTCATACCTTCATACATTTATAACTTCTTGATACAAAAAGTAAGATGTCACAGTTACCCATTTTGAGAGATGCCAATTCTCCTAAGTGAAAAGGGCACTTTTTAAAAAAATAATTAAACCTTTGTAATGACACCAAATGGTGAGTGCTTCCATGGGGAGAGGTTTTGCTAGAACATCAGCTGCAGCCAAAGTGGTTTGGTTAAGCCAGGCATGTTTGCAATAAATAATGACAAGTTTGGATAAAATAAATTATACCTCTTTTAAAGAAACAGCTCATTACTGACTTATAGAATAGTGACAAGGAGTGACTAATGAATGCATCAAAACAAACTGCCTTTTAGTTTCTATGCTCTATCAAGATTTCCAGTGTAAAAAACTGATTGATTAGGCTGATAAACAGTATGTACTCCAATATAATTCAGAGATAAGTCCCACTTTCCACTGGGAGCAAGTTCATCTAACAGTAACCCATTCTCACTTTGAATGTAATTTCATCAAGATACTGAGTCTTTAAACATGGGCTGATATAGCAAGGGTTTACCATCAACATCAGTAAATCAACATGCCTCTCTTTGCAAAGCTTTGGTCCTAAGCCCAACCAGAAAAAAAAATCTAAGAATGCATTTTTCTAAAACTTTTCCATTCAATATTTTACTCTCTTATCGCTTAGTAATCCTAGAAGTTCATCTAAGCTTAACCAACTTTTTTCAGTTCACCATCTATATCAATCCATCTACCAGTGATTCTGACTTGAAAAGATCATGAATCCAAAAAAAGATTGAGAGAAAAAAATCATTCATCCTATATCTATTCACACTGTGTTTCCCTGCCTCTCTTTATTTTAACATAAGCCACAGAAAGCATCAGCACTATCACTGAAGAACTGGACAAAGAAGTGCTTTGGA
>NW_025384876.1:0-11104 GCF_016433145.1 Gracilinanus agilis
TGTCTCTCTTTGTATCTCTGTTTCTCTGTCTTTGTCTCTCTGTCTCTCCCCCTCTCTCTCTCCTCCCTCCCTCCCTCTTTCCATCTCCTTCCTTCCCTCTTTCCCTCTGTTTCTTTCTCTCACTCCTTCACTTCCTCTGTCTGTCTCTCTGTCTCTGTCTCTGTCTCTCTCCCACTCTCTCCCTCTCTGTCTCCCTCTGTCTGCCTGTCTCTCTCCTTTTCTCTCTGTCTCTCTCTCTTCCTTTCTCACTCCCTCTCAGACTGTCTCTCTGTCTCTGTCTGTCTCTGTCTCTGCCTCTCTGACTCTGTCTCTGTCTCTCTCCCTCTCCAGAGGTGCCAGCCTGCTGGAGAAGATGGTTTTTATAACAGGTCAATTTCTGCCCATTTGATATCGATATATGAAGATCCTCAGGGATTATTGTAATGCATTTTTCATCCCACTGAGATAGTATCGTATGAGGAAAATAGGATTGACTGTTAAGTACAAATTGAAAAAGACATGGTCATTTAAGATAACTCCTTATCTGTATACAAGGAAATGGTATCAGAGAAATAGACCACCAGTTGACAGAAATAAATTTGGCTTCAGGCTCCTCCTCTATGGCCATTGAGGATTGCACTGGATTATTCAATTACTCCCTTGGACCCTTCTGTGGCCAAACATGTCTGCAAGAAGATGAGGCATCCCTGCCCCTGCCTCCTTCTAGGGTCTGCCCTTAGGATGTCCCAGGTGTTAAGGGAAGGCTCAACCCATTCCTATGAGTGGAGAAATAAATTAATTAAAAAGCATTTATTCAAGATTTACTAGGGGCCAAATAGTAGACTAGAGGGCTGGGGAATACAAAACCAAACCCAAATAGTGCTTGTCTCTGTGAACTTTTCATTCTAATAAGGGTGGCAGAGCATACAAAAGGCAAGGAAGCTGTAGGATGGGTGCAAGGTGGCTGAAGGATATTGCTAGTGGAGATCTCGGTTCAGAGGATCATAGCTTTAAAGCTAGAAGGGTTAAAACCTGCCCCAAGCTTTTTGGGATGGCCAGAATACTACCCAGGAGTGGCAGACTCCAGACGTGGAACGAGGCAGACACTGTTAGACGTGTTCCTTGTGCCTGTCTGTCCTTATTGGTCAGCTCTTTAAAAATTTTTTTTAACAAAAGAAGCTTCTCCTGGTGGCAGAAGGTTATGAGGGAAGAACTACAATATATGGGCATTTTGTTTTGATTTTTGAACCCTTACTTTCTTTTTTTAGTAAGTGCTCTAAGACAGAAGGGCAAGGGCGAAGCAAACGGGGAAAGTCTAATGTGGAATACAGTGTTTTCTGTGGCAGACAGCCTATCGCGTTTCATTTTGAAGGTTTCTCTCCAAATTGAATTCTCTGACAGTGAATAAGTCCTGTCCAGAAGTGCAAACCTTTCCATTACCAAAAGCTATTTATAGAGTGTTTTAAATTTTGCCAAGTGCTTTGCATATAATTCTCTCATTTTATCCTCACAACAAGGTGAAGTCTTTTCAGATGAGTCAGTAGAAGTATGGACAAGTTAAATGACTTGATCAGGGTCACACGATTAGTAAATGTCTATGATAGAATTTGAATTCAGGCCTTCTCAACTCTAAATTCAGCATTCCATATACTACCCTAATGATATCATTAAGGACATGTAGACTACGAAAGGAAGCAGGCCAGTCAGAGCTGGGACCATTCTGATAGTTACAAGAGGTGAAAAAGAATTGGGCAAAAGTCTCCGATATGTCAGTTAAACCTTCTATGGTGGAGGGCAGCTGAGTGGTCTATTGGATAGAGCTCTGGACCTGGTATCAGGAGTTCAAATCCTATCTCAAACACTTATTGGCTGTGTGAGCGTAGGAAAATTATTTAATCTCTGATTGCCTCAGTTTCCCCAAATAAATGGGATAATAGGGTTGGTGAAAATGAGATAATATTTGGAAAGTGCTTAGCAAATCTTAAAGCATCCTATTGGCGGTGATGATGAAGGCCATGGACAGGAAAGGTTGCATTGTGAAACTACCATGAACTGGTGCTTAAGGTACAAGAATGATCATCCAGGAAACGTACATTTAGAAAAAGAAGTAGGTTGGCCATGTATTGAGCATTTGGGGTAGCAGAACTGTCCATAGGCTGTATGTGTACCTGGAGAATGTTCATGGGGACCCAGGTCTACGCCGGGATAGGATTTCACAGGTTAATTAGTCCAGTCTTTATTTTTCAAAGGATGAAACTCAGGCCAGAGCCACAAAGCTAGTAAGTAATAAAGCCAGAATTTGAACCCAGATCCTTACTGCAATTCTTCTGTCTTTCTTTTGAAAGAAGTTTATTCTAGATAAAGTCTCTGTTGTATTGGATGGACTTCCAAAGGAGAGTTTGTAGAAGAAAGCTGAATATGGCACAAGAGGTGTAGGTAAGGATGGGCTGAGAACTAATATTGACATGGCACTTGATGGTTGACAAAGTGCTCTACAAATACCTTATTTAATCTTCACAACAACCCCTGTGAGATAGGTGCTATTATTATCCTCATTTTAGAAATAAGAGGGAAAATAACATACTCAGGGTTCTGCAGCTAGCGGATATCTGTGGTGGTATCTGTGAGCTATAGAGTATTTGAGGGAAAGCCACACTACTGAGAACCATCCAAGCATTAATGTGTTATTGCCCTCTGGTCAGCATGGTGCCATGAAAAGCATGCTGGATAGAGAATCAGAAGATCTGGATTCAAATCCTGGCCTATGTTATCTTGGACAAAGTCAGTTATTCTCTCTGGGCCTCAATTTCTCCTCTAAAAAAGGAGGTCATTGAAGTAGGTAATATTTATACTCCCTTCCTACTCTAGATTTAGGACTCTCTTTAAAAAAAAAGTTTTGAATCTGATTTTAGAAGTCTAGAGTTGGAACAGATTGGCTTGTCCAGTGTCTTCATCATAGACGCCATCTTGCCCAATATTCACCATAAAAACCCTCTTGCCCAATGTATTCACCATAGATGCCAACTTACCCAGCATATTCACCATAGACGCCATCTTGCCCAATGTATTTGCAATAGACACCATCTTTCTCAATGTATTAGATGCCATCTTGCCCAGTGTATTCACCATAGACGCCATCTTGCCCAATGTATTTTCAATAAATGCCATCTTTGCCATGATATTCACATGCATTCTCTCATTTAGTACTCATCCCAACCCTATGAGCCAAATAGTACAAGGACCATTATCATCATTTAAGAAGTCACAAAGATCATAGGATTTAGAAATGGATGGAACTTTAGAGCCCAACCTTTGGGAAATATAGAGAAGACAAATGAAGCCTAGAGAAATGAAATGAGTTGTCAAAAGCCATAGAAGGGATGAATGCCAGAAAGAAACAGGCTCTGGAACTAGGCCTCGAAGTTGTTGTTCACTTATGTCTGACTCTTTGTGACCCCATTTAGGATTTTCTTGGCAAGGATAATGGAATGGTTTGCCATTTCTTTCTCCAACTCATTTTACAGATAAGGAAACTGAGGCAAATAGAGGTTAAGTAAATTATCCAGAGTCACACAGTCCGTAAGTGTCTGAGGCTGGATTTGAACTCAGTTCTTCTTGACTCCAGACCCAGAGTTCCATCCATTGCACCACTGAGCTGCTTTTTTTTTTGGTGTGGGGGGGGAGATCTCCATGGTAATTATAGAATCACAGAGTTGGAAGAGGTCTTTGTGGCCAGCTAACCTATGTCATACCTGACAAAGAATACCCAACCCACCATAGCTGACAAAGTGGTCATCCAGACTTATGAAGGAACAAGAATGGGGAACCCACCACTTGTTGAGGCAGTCCATCCATCTTTTGGTTAGAAAGATGTTCCTTTCTAACCACCCAGTGGGTAGGAAGTCTTTCCTGACATCAAGTACACGTTTAGACAAAGAAAGGACCCAAAGGGTCATCTAGTCATCCCCTCTCATTTCATCAGCGAGGTCCAGACACATAGCTTACTCACTGTCAGAGAATCCATGCAGGGGAGACACCTCATAAATGAAATAAGTGGTTGGTCTTCTGCCATACAAAACACTGTATTCAACCTCAGACAATGCCCAGAGCCCTTCAGTCAAAGAACACAACTTGCTAGACTTGACTCCTACTGGCTGGAAGCTCTGACTTAAGTGCTTTTTGAAGCTTTTTAAAATGCCTATACATCATTGTCCTTCCCTAATAACCTTCTGCCACCAGGAGAAGCTTCTTTTGTTCAAAATCAAAGAGGAAAAAAAAAAGAAAAGCTGTCCAATAAGGACGGACACAATGAACGTGTCTGACAGTGTATGACCCATTAAAGTGATTTCCTCAGAGTCATAACTAATTGTTCGTAGTTCCAGGTATAAACCCATGTCCTCTAATGCTAATTCCAGGTCCTTTCTACTGTGGTGATGATGATGATGATGATGAGGATGATGAGTTTGAAGAGGAAGAGTGAGGAATGGAAAGAGGAGGAGGAAGAGGAAGAGAAGGATGATGATGATAGCTAGCATTTATATATCATTTTAAATTTTCCAAAGTGTTGTGTTCACGCCATCTCATTTGATACCTCTTCTGTGTTTCTGATGGATAAAGGAGTTGAGTAAGATGATTGCTAAGATTCCTTCTAGCTCTAAAATTTGAAGATCTATTTCTTTAATTTCCTTGCCTTCCATCTTAAAATCAATACTGTCTATTGGTAAACCCTTACCTTCCAGCTTAGAATCAATCTTGTGTATTGGTTCCAAGGCAAAAGACTGGTAAGGGCTAGGCAGTGGGGGTTAAGTGACTTGCCAAAGGTCACATAACTAGGAAGTGTCTGAGGTCAGATTTGAACTGTGATAATTAGATTAAGTCTACACTGTCCATCTTTAGATTTAATCACCAAAGGTGAGAGCACCTTTTTTGGGTGGTCTGTAACCCACGTGTGCTAGAGTGGGTGACAAATCAGAATCAACTGACTGCCCCCTAGGCAGTTCTATGAGAAGCATCTATTGTGATTGGACATGCAAACTAGGGGAAGGCACAGGAAGTGATACATAAGTGACCCCTTTAAAAGGAGAATGTCTTCTGCTGGAGGGGAGCTTCTAGTGAAGAGGGTGGCTGGTGAAGGAGCTCTTCTGGTCTGTGGAGGAGTGCTGGCTGGAATGCTGAGACCTTGGTGAGACTGCTTTCAATATCTTCTTTAGAAGTCCACATGGTGAGTTTAATGACTGAATCTTCCTGAACTTCTCTTAAGGAACTTCCCTTTAATAGATTCTGTGAATGAGGCTTTGCTCCATTCACCTCTGGGCCTCTGGCCCTTTTACTCTAGGCTGAGGGTTAATTAGATCTACTTGGATTAATTAGAGGATCATAGTAATTTACCTACTGTGTTAGATTCTTATTTCCTTATTTCCTCTCTTCTCAATTGTAAATAAACTTTCATAAAAGTCAATTCTGATTTGAGATTATTCTTAATTGAGGATTGATAATTGTTCAATCCTCTGGGGACCATCTTTTAATATATTCGACCAAAAATACCTTCCCCCCCCTTACGGAACCCAGAATCTCCCATCTCTGTGACAGGCTCTCAACCTACTGAGCCACCTTGCTGCCCCCAGATCTATAACTTTGTTTGATGCTACTCTATTACCTTGCTCATCCACAACATGTCTACATGCGCTTCTTCCTTTTGCATTCTCATTCTTTCTCTCCTACTCCTTATCCTCTTCCTTTCTTAAAAAAAATGGACACAATATATAAATATGTATACAATGTATTTATATATCATAGTTATATAATTATAATAGTTACAATATATATTAATTTGGGACAATTTGTAATAATGTTCATCAAATCACAAATCTTGATTCTGTGATATATTATCTATCAGATTAATAAAATATCATCATTTTAAATAACTACAGAATATTAAAAAGTTCATTTGGAGCCCCTAGTTCTTCCACGATGCTTTGGAATCTGCAACTATCATTCTTTCTCAGGTTATAACTATTGTGGGTCAGGTTATGTTACTACTACTACTACTACTACTACTACTACTACTACTACTACTACTACCACTACTACTAGCATCACCATTACTATCACCACCACTTTTCCCCTCTTCCTCCTCCTCTCACTACTATACTACTACTACCTTCTCTCCATCTTTTTCTTCCTCCTCCTCCTCTTCTTCCTTCTCTTCCTTTTCTTCCCACTGCTGCTACTACCACCACAAATTCTATTATTATTGTTGTTGTTTCTAGTATTATAGTTTCTTTTGTTGCTTATTACATCTCTTACTGTCTTTCTATGGTTCTTTAAACAATACAAAGACCTTTATCCACAATAACTCTGTAAGGTTGAATTTATGGACTTTTAGAGTTGAATTAATGGTCTTAATGAAGAAAAGCAATTTGCCCAAGGTCATATGATTAGTAAATGGCAGAGAGGGTTACACTACTCTAGGAAGGCTCAAAGCTCCCCTCAGAATCATTTAGATTGGAAAGGTTTAAATTCCCAACTCACTATTCTGTCTCCTATCTCCACACCTTTACCCAAGCTATGACCCAGGCTTGGAGCACTCTTCCTTCCCATCTCTATCTCTAAGAGTCCCTAGCTTCCTTCAAATATCACTTTGGAGCTCACCTCCTCCAGGAAGCCTTTCTTATTTCTCCATATTATTAGAGCTCTATTCCTCCTCCAATAATCTTCTTTGTTTATGTAACTGTAACTCCTGCTGAATAACAGGACTATATCCTTTTAAAAATGTCCATTCCCTCAATGATATGTTGTCAAGCTTCAGCATGAGACGATACTGGTTCTATGACACAGCTACCTTGAGGGCACAGCGTGGTTTCCATGTTGGCTTTGTATCCTTTATATCTAGCATACTATCTTGCACATAGTAGGCACTTAATAAATACTTTTTCCATTGGACACACAGTTATTAAGCATCTTCTGTGTGCAGAGCATTGTTCTGGGTACTGGAGATACAGAGACTCCAAAGAGAAGCAGTTTTTGTCCTCTTGATGTTTACTCTTTTAAAAAACAAGTACTTTCTGTCTTAGAATCACTACTAAGTATTGGTTCCAAGGAAGAAGAAGGGTAAAGGCTAGCAAGTGACTTACCCAGGGTCACACAACTAGGAAATGTTGAGGCCAGATCTCAACCTAGGACCTCCCATCTCTGGGCCTGACTCTTGATCAGTCTACTGAGCCACTTTGCTGCTCCCTAGTATTTACTTTTTGCTAAAGATAGAAGTTAAAGAATCTAGCTCTGTCCACAGATGGAGTATTAAAAGATGTATATAAGTAAAGAAATATGAGTGGAGAGGAGGGAAGAGGGAAGTTTATATGCAGGATCTGAGCTGAAGCTCAAACAAAGGATCCCAGGAGGCAGAAATGAGGAAAAAACATATTCTGTGAGTGGAGAAAGCTTGTGTAAGAAGCAGTGTGAAGTTCAGGGAATGATTAGTAGGCCAGATTAGCTGGAATCTAGACTTCATGGAAGAGTGAAAAATTAAATCAGGCTGGAAAGGGGAAAAAGAATCAGCCTGTGGGGTCCTTGAACACCATCCTGAGAAGAACATATTTTATCCTAAAAGCAGTAGGGATCCACAGCAGAGAGATGACATAGTCAGACTTATGCTATAAAAGGATTAGTAGCCTGTGGAGAATGGATTGGAATTGGGAGGGAATGGAAGCAGGAAAAGCACCAAGGAGGGTGTTGCAATTTGCTAGGTTAGCAGTGATGAGGGACTAAACTAGGTGATGACTATGGGAAAGAAACAGATGGGAGTGGGTGAAGCGAAGACAGGATAGATAACATTTGACAACCAATTGGATATGGATGAGTTGTGAGGGAGAAAGAAGAGACAAGAGTGATATAGACATGATGGACTTGGGTGACTGGAAGGATGATGGGATCTTCAACAGAAACAGGGATTTGAGGGGGAAATAACATTTTATTTTTGGACATATTGTTTGAGGTGCTTATGGGAAGTCTAGGTGGAGCTGTCCAGCAGGCAGCAGACAATGTAGGACTCCAGGTTGGAACAGAGATTAGGACTGAATATATGACTATATCTATCACAAATGTATATAGACCGAGGGAGCATTTGAATTGTCCCTTCTGTCCCTCAGGACAAAAGTCAATGATAACACTCCTTCAGGATAACCTGGTATTCCTTGATAAACCTCCATGCATCCCCATGACAACTATATATGTATATTTATGTATGTATGTGTGTCTATCTTTCTATCATTCTACTCATCCATCCATTCACCACATTTATATTCTATTTAATATTCATTCTATTTAAGTATTTTTCCATGGTTACATAATTCACGGTTTTTTCCCTCCCCTTTTCCCTACCCCATCCCAAACTCAACAAGCAGTTCTTTCTCTCCATGCGGATAGTAGTCTTTCATATAAGTTTCTCGGGATTGTCCTGGATCATTGCATTGCCATTAGTAGTAAAGTCCATTACATTTTATCATCCCATAATGTTTCAGTTTCTGTGTACAATGTTCTACTGGTTCTGCTCATTTCACTCTGCATCAAATTGGGACATTAATGCATTGCTGGTGGAGTTGTGAACTGATCCAACCATTCTCGATGGCAATTTGGAACTATGCTCAAAGGGCTATAAAAGAATGCCTGTCCTTTGATACAGCCATACCATTGCTGGGTGTGTACTCCAAAGAGATCATAGATAAACAGACTTATACAAAAAATTTATAGCTGTGCTTTTTGTGGTGGCAAAAAAACTGGAAAATGAGGGTATGCCCTTCAATTGGGGAATGGCTGAACAAATTGTGGTATCTGCTGGTGATGGAATACTATTGTGCTAAAAGGAAAAATAAATTGGAGGAATTCCATGTGAACTGGAAAGACCTCCAGGAACTGATGCAGAGCGAAAGGAGCAGAACCAGAAGAACATTGTACACAGAGACCAATACACTGTGGTAAAACCTAATGCAATGGACTTCTGTACTAGCAGCAATGCAATGACCCAAGACAATTCTGAGGGATTTATGGTAAAGAACTCTACCCACATTCAGAGGAAGAACTGCGGGAGAGGAAACACAGAAGAAAAGCAACTGCTTGAACACATGGGTTGAGGTGGACATGGTTGGGGATGTGGACTTGAAACTACCACACCAATGCAACTATCAACAATATGGAAATAGGTCTTGATCAATGACACATGTTAAAACCAGTGGAAATGAGCATTGGCTATGGGGAGGGGGAGATGGGGTGGTGAAGGGGAAAGTAAGAGCATGAATCATGTAACCATGTTAACTTTTCTAAAAAATAAAAATTATTAAATGGAAAAAAATAAAGTTTATGCTTCTCTGCAAAAAAAAAAATGGCGAGCAGGATGTTTTCAGAAAGATCTGGGAAGATTTATATGAATTGATACAGTGTGAAAGGAGCAGAACCAGGAGAACATTGTATACAATAACAGCAATATTGTAAGCATGATCAACAGTGAAAGACAGCTTCTATGATCGATACAATAATCCAAGACTATTTCAAAGGGCCCATGATAAAAAATACTGTCCACTTTCAGAGAGAGAATTGATGAACTCTGAGTACAGATAAAAACATATTTTTTCACTTTATTTTTGTTTTTTTTTCCCCCTAGCAGGGTTAGTATATTCTTTATATAATGTCACCTATATAACTGATATCATATTGCTTATCTGAGACCTGATTTGAACTCAAGTTTTCCTGATTTAAGACCTGACAGTCTATCTACTATACCACCTCGCTGCCCAAGGATATAGCACAATACAATTAAAAAAAAGAAAATAAGCACCTACTATGTGCCAGGTACTGTACTTTATGCTAGGAATACAAACAAAAAATAAGAAAGATGGTCCTTGCCCTCAAGGAATTTACAACTTAATGAGGGAAGATATCACAGAAAAGAAATCTGATAAGCAGGAGGAGGGGGCAGTGTGGGGAGTATGATAATGGTGGAGTTACAACCAAGCAATGTGGCTGGTGGGAAATGAAGAGCTGGCTGAAGTTCTGGGCCCTCTTTATTTTTTTCTTCTATTTTATTTTATTTTTTAAAAATTTAATTGATTAATTAATTAATTTTGAATATTTTCCCATGGTTACACGATTTGTTTTCTTTCCCTCTGCTCCTCCTCCCTTCTCCCATAGCCAATGAGCAATTTAACTGGGTTTTACATGTATCATTGATCAAAACCTATTTCCATATTATTAATATTTGCACTAGAGTGATCATTTAGAATCTACATCCCCAATCATATCCCCATTGAACCATGTGATCAAAGAATTGTTTTTCTTCTGTGTTTCTACTCCCAGAGTTCTTTCTCATAAGTCCCTCAAAATTGTCCTGGGTCATTGCATTGCTGCTAGTAGAGAAGTCCATTACATTTGATTGTGCCACAGTGTATCCATCTCTGTGTACAATGTTCTCCTGGTTCTGCTCCTTTCATTCTGCATCAATTCCTGGAGGTCTTTCCAGTTCACATGGAATTCCTCCAGTTCATCATTCCTTTTAGCACAATAGTATTCCATCCCCATCAGATACCACAATTTGTTCAGCAGTGGTAAGACTGGGTCAAAGGGCAGGCAGTCTTTTAATGCCCTTTGGACATGGTTCCAAATTACCTTTCAGAATGGTTGGATCAATTCACAACTCCACCAGCAATGCATTAGTGTCCCGGTTTTCCTAAGCCCTCTTTAAAGTCAGGCTTTGAGAGTAATTTTTTCTTCCAGCCTCCAGTCCTCCATTCAGAGGGGCAGAATCAAGTGATAGTGATGATGAGATGTGAGTATCAAACGATTTCTATGATGATGCTTTTTAGTGATGAGCTTATTTGGAGATGAAGGTTGGTGAGAGACAGGACGGTGGTGAAATTCAAATCAATGGTCCCAAATGTCCAAAGCTTAGGTAATGAATTGGGAAAACCAGAGCTTCCAAGAATAAGAAGGGCAATTTTACTTCTTAGGTAATCACTGAAACTTGGTAGGATCTTGCCTTTATTCATGAATGGCGTATGTCTCTGGATGTATAATTTATTCAAAAGGAAGAGCATGTGTAAAGCAGTGTTGGGTAGCATTATATATTTATAAATAA
>NW_025384877.1:0-2273 GCF_016433145.1 Gracilinanus agilis
AGAGAGAGAGAGAGAGAGAGAGAGAGAGAGAGAGAGAGAGAGAGAGGAGAAGAAATGGGTATTGGAGGAGGAGGATGTAAAAAGTTATGGGAGAAGCTGGTGCTGAGGACAAAGGGGAAGGGGGTCTCAGAACTAGGACGAAGGTAACGGCGAGGATCTGTTCTTTTATTTTTCTTCTTTCTTTTTTATTTTTACAAAAAGAACCCTGACTTCTGCCCTCTCAAAGTTTGTTTTGGTATCTGAGTGAATGCTGCTTTAACTGGTTTATGAGAATGACCTGAATTGTGTACTTTGGCAGGGGAAGAAGAAATAAACTAGGAGACTGACTGAGACATAGAAATTTAGACTGAAGTCATAATCTTTCGAGATCATCTGGTTCAGCTTCTTTGTTTTACAAAGAATAAAACTGAGATCTGGGGAGGGGAAGACCATGACTTAAAGTAACACACAAAATGGCACCCCTACCTAGAAGTGGAGTCTAGTCTTCTTGTCTCCCTGCATGTACTATCACACATCTATGGTTTTCCCCTTATTCTTTTCCTCAGTTAATGAAACTCTATATTGTGATTGTATTGAGCATGAGGGAAAGACATTCTATGCTGGGAATCTCAAGATATTTGTAGATTTGCCCCACTTCCTCATCATGTTTGATTTTTCTTTCCCTTCTGTCTTCTCACCCACCACAATGCCCCCCAAAGATGATAAACAGCAAGAGCAACTGTAAAACAATAAAAAGTAAAGTTTGCCAAATTTTGAAGAACTAGCATGAGCCCAAAGAAAAAGAAGACATCCTTATTCCACTCCTTTGCAGTTGTGGGAGGTCCACAGGTGTGATTCATTATACATCTTTTCAGACTTCTTTTGATCTATTAACTGGTTTTGCACATTTTTTTTATCATCTTTTTCTTTTTTTTTTCCTCTATAAAAATATTGTTACATACGAGGCCTCTTTGGGGGATGAGGAGGAAAAAGTGATATTGGGAGAAATTTTGGTGATCTAAAAACAATAGATATAAATGAAATTTATTTTTTAAAAGTGTTACATGCAACATATTTCATTTTAAAATGGAAGATCATTGAGATTTTAGTGGGGTCTTTGTCCACAACTGTTGGGTGGACAATGGGCTACTGCAAATCAAGGATTAGGAATCTTTATGTTTCTTCTGTGTATAAACATATATATATATATATACACATATGGGTTTATGAATATGTATATACATATGTGAATGTGATATATCTTCCTAAGTATATGAACATATATGTATATGTGTATTGTATATATGTGCATGTATGTATACATGTGTCTCCCTTGCTGTGTATAAACATATATGTATGTGTGTATGTATATGTGTGTATGTGTGTATATATATCCATATATTGTTGTTGTTTCATTTTAGTCATATCTAATTCTTTGTGACTCCATTTTGGGGTTTTCTTGGTGAAATACTATAATAGTTTGCCATATTCTTCTCTAGCTTATTTTATAGATGAGGAAACTGAGGCAGAGTTAAGTGACTTGCCCAGGGTCTCACAGCTAGTAAGTGTCTGAATCCAGAATTGAATTCAAGAAGAGGAGTCTTCCTGATTCCAAGCCCAGGACTCTATCCAATGGGCTACGTGGCTACCCTATACATACACACACACATGCATTATATACACACATATATACACAAATGGCCAAAACTAGTTTCTAGGATTTTGGGTTGGAAAGGAACTTGGGGTTCCCATTTTCTAAGCCCTTTGATTTTTACAGACCAAAATGCTCTGGCCAAGAGAGATTAAGTGACTTGTCTGAGATGGTCCAGAACCATCATTCTATCCCAAGTCCTCTCGGAGACTCCAAATTTTACCACTGTACCCCATTGTCTCTTGGCTAATGTCCAAATTTATATACAGAATAATGTTCAAGATTCAGCATAAGCCAGACCCCAGAAGACATTAACTTAAGTATCTGACTCTCTTTTGATTTCCTGATTATTCCTTTGGTGACTGACAGTGAACAAAATTGTTCACCCTGGAGGGGAAGATTTGCTTGTCGTTTTGTTTACACTGAGTATTAGCCAAGGCTTCTGGCTAATATTGGATATTAGCCAGTTAGCAGTTACACCTCAGCCAGCTGTCGCTGTCGTTGACCCCCAACCTATCATTTTTATGGACATTTGACAAGTATATATATAAATATGTAAAATATAATGATATATTGATTATATGATGAATAATAATATAAATTATATAAATGTAAATAGAATATATATAAATATATAATATCT